>NW_007730598.1:24778-32245 GCF_000696425.1 Galeopterus variegatus
TTTTCTTAAACTTTAGCTTTTCTTGTTACTGTTATGATTTTTGTGTGCCAATGACTCAAAAGTGGTTCATTAAGGTGTAAAAAGGGATGAAATTAAGAAACATGAATACTACGACTCAGAATAACTTCATAACAAATAATGAAGAGGTCCCCTGTGTAAATATAGAATCTGACTCTGCCTGTGCTGGGATAATGAATTTATAACGGAGATTTTTCACAAGCATTCAAGGAATGACAAATATTTGAAAATTGAATTGTATTGGATTATCTTTTATTGGACTTGAATCTTTAGTGTGTTTTCTTTTAAGATACTTTGTCATATTATGGTATTAAGCCATTTATGCTTTTTATCATTTCTCAAATAAAAACCAGTTGCTTTTAGGGTATACCAACTGAGTTTCTCCAAAACATTTCAGTGTAAACATGATGCCTTTGTTTCTACAAGGGGCACAGTCTAGTGGGTTAAGGGCACAGGCTTTGAAACTGAACTTCCTGAGGATAACTCTAAGCTCTGCCACTTACCAGTTTTGTGACTTCGGGCAAATTACTTTACACACAATGTCTCCTCGCCCCACTTTTCTCATGTGTACAGTGGTGCTAATAAGTATCTAATCTTACAGATTTGTTATGGAAATAGAATGCCTGTAAAGTGCTGAGATCAACACCAGGAAATAGTAAACACTCAATAAGCATTAACAGTTACTACAAAGAGGAGTCCAAATTCAGACAGGGCTATCTCAGAATTCAACTCTTTGTACGTCATAAGTACAAATGCTAATGACCTTTTTTTTTATCCTTTGCAAAATTGTTCATTTAATTCAAAGTAATGGAAAGAAGAATGAAGCAATTAAAGATGTCTTTAGTTGACAGATAAAAAGTACATACTTCATGGTGCAGCATGATGTTTTGATATATGCATACATTGTGGAATGGTTAAATCAAGTTAATTAACATATATATCACTTCACATACTTATTGTTTTGTTTTGTTTGTGGTGAGAACATTTAAAATCTAATCTTTTAGCAATTTTTCAGTATACAGTACACTGTTGTTAACTATGTACCATGTTATACAATAAATCTCCTGAATGCATTCCTTCTGTCTAACTGAAATTTTGTATTCTTTGACCAAAATTTGCCCAGTCCTCCTTCCCATAGCACCTGGCAACCACCACTCTACTCTCTGCTTCTATGAGTTTGACTTTTGAAGATTCCACATATAAGTGAGATCATGCAGTATTTGTCTTTGTGCCTGGCTTATTTCAGTTAACATAGCGGCCTCCAGGTTCATTCATGTTGTCACAGATTACAGGATTTTTCCTTTTTTTAAGGCTGAATAGTATTGCGTTGTGTACATATACATTTTCTTTATCCATTCATCAGCTGATGGACACTTAGGTTGATTCCATATTTTGTCTACTGTGAACAGTAAACACTGGAGTGCAGATATCTCTCCAACATACTGATTTCATTTCCTTTGGCTGTATACCCAGAAGTAGGATTGCTGGATCACATAGTAGTTACATTTTTAATTTTTTGAGGAACCTGCATACTGTTTTCCATAATGGCTGTACTGACTTACTTTCCCACCAATAATGAGCAAGGATTCCCTTTTATTCTACATGTTATAGGGCATACAGGTCCGGCTGCCTGCCCTCTTTCAAAAACAAATCACTTGAAAGTCAAATGTTGGTGGAAATGGAAGTCAGCTTTTATTCAGGAACACCGGTGACTTGAGGAGAGGTGTTAGGCTGACCCAGCTCTCCTGTAAACCTGAAGGAGCATGGCCAGACAAAAGCCATCTCAAAGACTCAGGTTTACTGAGGGGTTTTTAAAGAGGGGGCTGAGGGACTAGAATGTGGGAAATGAAAAGCAGGAGGGAGGGGGACGAGCAAAGGGCCAGAAGCAAAGTCTTTCCAAGACTCCATCTGTTTTCTGCTCCTGTCCTTGCTGTTATCTCAAGGTCTGGCCTGTACATGCAAGTCTACAGCTCCAGGCTGGCTGGAAAATGACTTTACATTCATGTAAATAATGTCATCTTGCCCCATAGCCAGTGTTCAAAATATCAAATAACCATGGGAAAATAGGGAACTCAGAGACATACATACCTAGAAAAAAACTGTCCCTTTAAAATCTTTTAGAGCCCATGCAGTTTTAGGTCCCAACATGACCTCAGCCTTGATCACTCCAATATATGTCCTTGCCAAAACTTTCTGATCTTGTTCTTTTTCATAACAGCCTTCCTCACAGGTGTGAGGTAATATCTCATTGTGGTTTTAATTTGCATTTCTCTGATGATTAGTGATGTTGAGCATTTTTCATGAAAGTGTTGGCCATTTATATGTCTTCTTAGAAATGTCTTTTCAGGGGCCGGCCCGGTGGCGCACTGTAGCAGTGCGCCGCTTGGGAGCGCGGCGGCGCTCCCGCCGAGGGTTCGGATCCCATGTGGAGACCGGTTCCCACTCACTGGCTGAGCGAGGTGTGGGCGCAACACCGAGGGTTGTGGTTCCGTTGCCGGTCCCGGTCCAGTACGGGCGCAACACTGAGAGTTGCAATCCGTTGCCGGACACGAAAAAAAGACAAAAAGGAAAAAAAAAAAAGAAATGTCTTTTCAGGTCCTCTGCCCATTTTTAAATCAGGTAATTTGTCTTTTTACTGTTGAGTTGTTTGAGTCCCCAATATATTTTGCATGTTAACCCCTTATCAGATGTATGATTCACAAATATTTTCTTCCATTCTGTAGGTTGATTCTTCACTGTGTTGATTGTTTCTTCTGCTGTGCACAAGCTTCTTAATTTGATGCAATCCCATTTGCCTGTTTTTGCTTCTGTTGCTTGTGCTTTTGGGGTTATATAGAAAAAATATTTGCATACACCAAGGTCAAGAAGATTTTCTTCTATCTTTTTTATTTTATTTTTTGTCTTTTTTTGAGACTGGCCGCACCGCGCTCAGCCAGTGAGCACAGCGGCCATCCCTATATAGGATCCGAACCCGCGGCAGGAGCGCTGCTGCACTCCCAGCGCCACACTCTCCCGAGTGCGCCACAGGCTCGGCCCTCTTCTATCTTTTTAAATGATAAGAATCTTGAACTCAGAGAAATAGTTTAATAAGAGATTGGCAGAAGCCCTTTATCAAATGGAGCTATGGATACTGCATATCATAAACAGCATACCAGCAGGAGGGCAGTGACTAACACTCATGCGGCTGGCACACACTTCACAACTGTATGAAGCAGCATGTTGTGTAAGAAGGTGTCTGCTCTTTGTCTTAGGTTCTTGAGATGGAGCTTCTAAACACCTGGAATTTTCTGGATAATAGGAGTCTCTTTGCTATTCATGGTGGGCCCCTTATGAATTTATGCTAATGAGGTAACTCATAGTGGGCCTCTAGTTAGTTTCAGGATGGGGCTGGCCACGCAGGAAAGGCCAACTGTGTAATTAGAGGGTTGGGATTTTAAGCCCATGTGAAATCAGCTCCACCTCTGGGGAGGGGATGGAGTGCTGAAGAATTTCAGTCACTTGGCCAATGATTCAATCAATCATACGCATGTGATGGAATCCTAACAATTCTGAACACCAAAGCTCAGTCGAGCTTTCTGGTTGATGAACACATCCATAGGCCATGAGGGCAATACAGCCTGATTCCATAGGGACAGAACAAGGAAACTCTGCATTCAGGAATATCCCAGACCCTGTCCTATGTGCTTCTTCTTTTGGCTGGTCCTTATTTGTATTTTTTATAATAAACCGTAAAAACAGCATATTCTCAAGTTCCGTGAGTTGTTCTAGCGAATTATCAAGCCTGAGGAGGTTATGGCAACTCCTGAATTTGTAGCTGGTTGATCAGAAGTGCAGGTGGCCTGGGGATCCCCAAACATCTGGCATCAGAAATGAGCACAGTCTTTTGGGGGACGGTGCTTTGAACCTGTGGAGTCTACACTAACTCTGGGTAGTTGGTGTCAGAAACGAATTGCATTATCATACTGTATGAATCAGCTCTACTTGTATGGCGTTGATGGGCTTGATCACACTGACCTATTCAACACCGAAGCTATATTTTAGAAAAAGAAACTTTTTCTAAGTTAAGGATTTTTTTATGTATCATTGTGTAGACTGGAAAAAAAACAACCAAAAGCGTGTTGAAGTTAGTACTGACAAAGCACGAGCTGGCCTCAACAAAGATGGGTCTCTGCCATCTTTCACTGAGTACTTTCCTCGGGGCAGCAGCTGCAGTCAACAAATGGCTCCTCCTCTTAACTCAATGGTAGTGCTGAAAGGGACAATTGTGATGCAGTCAAATTGAGCCAACAGAATAAATGTATTTTCAGCTTATTATGCAAACATATTGGCAGAATAAGTCTGCTTTTTCACTCTGAATTTCCCTGACTGTCAAAGGAGAAGGTGCTCACATCAGCTTTTGAAACTAAAGTTATGATAAAACCAGCTCATCATGACACTTAAAAGGCTGCTAAAAATCATTTCTGTGATTTTGTGAAACTTGTCCAAGTGTCACAGCTCAGCAGTATATCATGAACCCCAAATAGCCTCAACCTGTCACTTCAGAAGTAAAATTTCAAGATGTTACTGCTAAGGATATGATATCAGGATTTTGTAAGAAAGCCAAGCAAGATATGCTAGACTAATTGCTGAGAGTTTGACTCTCTCCAAAAAGTATATGAAGTATTTCACTCAGTAGAGGAATTAGTGGGCCTCATATTAGCGGGTTAGATTTTAAAACCACTTCCACATGATGCAGTGGAAATGGGAACAAAATTACTTTCTAGAGTGGAATGTAATAAAAGAGTAGATTAGGACATCATAAACTGCTTTATCCCAGGCTGAAACCCACATAATCCTGTCAACTTTACACCTGACAGAGTATCAGAAGTCGTCTTCAGTGAGAAATCATCCCCCAAATTCTGAGCCTTTGCCTTACCCTGAAATCTAGTCAACAGAGTCACCAAACACCTGTATTATTTTTGATTTAAGAGTTTCTAATTTAGTAAAAGATAAGAAAAGAAACATTCCAGATGCTTAGCCTGACTATGGCTAATGTTATTATCATCAAGCTGGATATAGTAACTTGGTAAAATACTACCCATATAACTAATTTGGATTTATCACATTAAAATCATTTAAAATTATTTTCATTAACAATAGCAATGACATGTCTTTCACATTTATGTAAAATTGGTGGTCTGCTAGCTGGGTGCCACTTAACGTAAAATTTCAAAATTTAATAATTGGCCTGATAGGAAAAGAGACTTGACATTGATGCTACCCACTGCCCCCAGAAAAACAACCATTTTACTGGTGGAAGATATACAAACAAACAAAAAACAGCCATTTTACATCTTCTGGTTATTTCCCTACTGATACACAGCAGATGAAAAAATATTTAGTCAGATTCTACTAAATCTTGATATGAACAGCAAGAGTCTTTGGCATTGGAGTTTGACTGTGGCTGTCACCCCACCCGCAGTCCAGCTGCATGTGATGGGAGAACTGCTACAGGTGGACACTGGCAAAAAAGATTGGGTCTCCTGCTTCCCTCAGCTTCTAGTCTAGGACTGTAATTTCCCCCTGGAAGGGACAGGCCACTACCATCTCTCATCTTCCACAGTCTCATATTGTGAAAGCACTGCTCTGCACAGGTGCGGCCGAAAGAGCTGGGGCTCCCTTCCTCCACCCAGCTCACATTCCTGGGGTGAGGGCGCTGCCCTTCTTGCTGCAAGCTGAGAATCCTGATTGGCTCCACTACAGCTTGCTCATAGGGAGCAGGTTCCACAGCAATGAGGCAAGCCAAGAAGGTAAAAGACAACCATTCTCCCAGTACTGCTTAAAGAGTAGGAGAGACACTAGGGCAGAAGTGGGATATTATACTATCCCCAGCTCTGGTACAATGGCTCAAGGCTCTTCCCAGGGAAAGGGGCAGGTCGTAAGAGTGGAAAACTGCACATCTCTGCCTGAGGGGAATAACTTTGGAGCAGAGCATGAAGGAGTTCATGCCTAAAGGTGTTGTCAAACAATGACAATATTGGTAACAAGCAACTGAGAGAGAGCTGGTAGCTCAGTGATACTAGTAGCAACAAGCAAAGGTGAACTAGCCAAAAGATTAACAGAGAGAATCAGGGCAAGACTCAGCCAGGAAGATCCCTGCTGTGATCAAAGTCATCCCTGGGGGTCTAGAAGTCTGCATATGCTGTATGCTGCACCCACTCAGGACAATTAAAGCAGGATGTGGAGCAGACCCAAAAGCACTCTCCATGCCATGGAACAATCTATCAGCAAAGGCTCTTGAGCCTTATTGGATCAAAGGGCTTAAGCACAACCTCTGACCAAACACTGGCTGAAAATAAGCTACTCTGACTGGGGCATAACTCTTAGAATGCTATGCCTAAAAATAAAATCACTGTCATCCCTATGGACTGGAAGTCTGTGCACATGCCCAGGGCTATTCCCCCTCAGGAGGGACCAGAAAGAACACCTCCAGGGTACTAACCCCTGGATGAACATGGTTCAAAATCTTAAATTCTCAGAGTGTGAAGGTAATCTCCAAGCCACACACATAAGATGTTTGTAAAAATAAGATAGGCTATAACTGGATAAGGGCTTAATTATGATTTTTGATGAATAACAGGTTTATGTAGACCCATGAGAAAATCTAAGCAGAACTTCAGTGGCTGCTCTCTGTGGGGGAAATTGACTCTACAGAATTAGTCCAGGCAAGTCACTAAACAAATAAATAACTAATCTAAAAGAAAAAAAAATACCAAGTGTCAGAGATGAGAAGAGAAACAATATGCAGAGTTGCTATAATATATTATCTAAGATGCCTAGTTTTTAACAAAATATCAGGAAACATGCAAAGAAATAGGAAAGTGTAGCCCATACACAGGAAAAATAGCAGGCAATAAAAGCTGCCTTTGAGGGGGTCAGTTTAAAATTAACACATCAATATTTCAAAGCAACTATTGTAACTATGTTTTAAGAACAAAGGGAAATCATGTTTAAAGAAACAAAAGAAGTCTAATAACAAGGATTCATCAAATAGAGAATATTAACAGAGATAGTATGATGGTTAATTTTAATGTGTCAATTTGACTGGACTAGGTGATGCCCAGTTAGCTAGTAAAACTTGGTATGTCTTCTGGAAGAGATTAGTACTTGAATCAGTGGAGTGAGTAAAGAAGATCATCCTCATCGATGTGTGTGGGCATCATCCCATCCAGAGAGAGCCTGAACAGAACAAAAAGGCAGAAGAAGAGTGAATTTGCTCTCTCAGCTTGAGCTGAAACATCTGTCTTTTCCTGCTTTCAGACATCAGCATTCCTAGTTCTCAGGAATTTGGAATAGGACTGGGACTTGCACCAACAGCCCCCCAGTTCTCAGGCCTCAGGTTTGAATGGGAACTATACCACCAGCTTTTCTGAGCCTCCAGCTTGCAGGTGATAGATCACGGGACTTCTG
>NW_007730598.1:33243-35516 GCF_000696425.1 Galeopterus variegatus
GGAACTAAGTAGTAGGTTTGGCCCTTGTTCCACTCTCTAGCCTCGCTCCCCTCTGGCTCTACCCTTGTGCCACAGTGAGCCACTTCCATTTCCCCACCACGACTGACTCTTCTTTGCCTTCATACCTTTGCTCATGCTGTCTTCCGGGATGCCCTCTCTCACCATGTCCATCTGGTGAATATCTATCCATTTTTTATTACTGAGAAAGAATTTGCTGGTAATATCCACTATATATGTTCCTAACAATTTTGCAAGTTAACCACAATCTGTACCTAATCTCTGCTTGTCTAACAACTCTCAAAAAATAAAACATCAGCAAAATTTACAGAAACTGAACATTTATGTGCTTAACTGAACCAAACCTAGGTCCTAAAGAGCTGAACGTGAAGACTGACACAATTGGCTAAACATTCTGGAGAAGCATTCAGATTTAGGTTTGGCAAACAACTTTTTCTTATTCTGCCTAAAATCCTAATCTAAGATTCTTGAAGAGTCTATTTCATTTCCGACTTCTGTAAGTGTGTGTGTGCGTGTGTGTGTGTGTGTGTTTGTGTGTGTGAGTGCATGTGCGAGTATTCACATGACAATAATAAAGTCTGACAAGTGCTCAATTCAGTTGCTGCTTTTTCTTTAAGAAGAACAAAGCTTAAATGACAGCTCCTCTATATAGCTTTCCCTCACTGTTGAGGTGGAATGGCCACTTCCTACCGTATTCCTCCCAGGACCCTGTACAAATTTCTATAATTGTAGCTCTGCTTATTAACATGTCTGTCTCCCCTTGCTTCTTGAGGGCAAGGACTTTTTGTTTGTAGTGTATACTCTCACATACAAAACAGTTCCTGTTGCTTAAAAAAAACAGAGGAAAGAAGGAAGGAGAAAAGTAGGGAGAGACAGAAGAAGGGAGGGAGAGGAAATGAAATGGTATGTAGCATGCTTCATAAAGCTATGCTGTTTCTATTACTTTATTCATAACTAATATTTTCTGTTTCCCTAAAAAAATTGATAGACAATTAAAAAATGCACACACATACATTTAGATAATATGTTATCAACAGAAATCACTAAAACTCAACTGCTTAACTAGGTCAAAATGATGTTTCTTTCTGTCTTTCTTCCAAACCATCCAACTGCTTTCTTTACAAACTGAATAGCTCAGAGATCACTTGCCAGAGGCAGAAAAAAAAAAAAATCAAGTGACTGAAAATGTCTGCCTCAGCGACCTGACACTGTTAGCAAAAGCTCCTGGGAATTGCTCCTTGAGAGCCTAATCATGTCCAGGAGCTGTCCCTAGTTGTGGCAATCACTGCTGACAACCTCCAGAGGTAGAAGAAGGGAAGATTGGGCTCTGGACAAATTTCCAAGATTCTGAGCTCAGGAAGCAGTGAAGAACTCATCCTAGTCACCACCTCTGGGGTCCTTAGGTTTGTACTGAATGTTACTTACTCTCATTTGTAAATACTTTAGGTGGTGTGACAGCATTCCTAGCTTCTTGTCTGCACCATCTCCCAAAGATAGAAAGGTTTCACTATTTCCTGCACAGTGCATTGTGTTCAAATTTGTCATTCCTCCTGTTAGCGGATCTTTTCCTGCAGTACCTAATTGACAGACAAGGTCTGAACTGTAACATCTCCAAGTGGGAGATGTAATTTAAGTAATCACTTTATCCAAAGTGATGAGTGTTGTGAGTTGTTGCTTAAAATATCTGTCCATGGAAGAGCTGGGCATAGTCCTTCATTAGGTAATGATCTGATCAAATAGATCTTCAGTGCCTGTGATAACACAACTAGAGACCACTTCAAAGGCTTTAAAATGTTCTCCAAGGAGGCTAATTGCTAGGAATCTAGAATAGTATGGACGGCAACTTTCCAATTCAGAGTCAGATACAGGCTCTTAACTTTATGTAAATGAGGTTCTTATAGATGCCTTAAATCCAAACACAGCACCAGGACTTCAAAATGCAAAAATAATAATATTTATTGAGCACTACTGTTTGCCAGGCACTACGGTGTGAGTTTCCCATTAGGTAATACCATTATCACCTGCAGTTAACAGATGAGGACCAGAGGTTTTTTGGTTTGTTTGTTTGTTTGCTTTTTCATTAAAAAATTTGATTCACAGTATTATATAACTGACAACATTGTAAAAGTAACTGGGCAGAAATCTCAGTGAAGGTGGGAACTCTGAAAGCAGAATAAAAATTTCTCTCATCATGGCCGGCCCGGTGGCGCACTGCTACAGTGCGCCGCTTGGGAAGCGTGGCGGCGCTCCCGCCG
>NW_007730598.1:36516-37980 GCF_000696425.1 Galeopterus variegatus
GGAGCAACGCCGAGGGTTGCGATCCCGTGGCCGGTCCCGGTCTGGTACGGGCGCGACACTGAGGGTTGCGATCCATTGCCGGACACGAAAAAAGACAAAAAGGAAAAAAAAAAAATTTCTCTCATCCAGGGTGCATTGGCAGAAGCTGAAAATTTTCACCTTTATTTCTCATGGCTTCTCAAGGTAGAAGGAGCAGAATAAAAATAATCTAAGACCTTCCTAAGNCTCCCGCCGAGGGTTCGGATCCCACATACAGACCGGTTCCCGCTCACTGGCTGAGCGAGGTGTGGGAGCAACGCCGAGGGTTGCGATCCCGTGGCCGGTCCCGGTCTGGTACGGGCGCGACACTGAGGGTTGCGATCCATTGCCGGACACGAAAAAAGACAAAAAGGAAAAAAAAAAAATTTCTCTCATCCAGGGTGCATTGGCAGAAGCTGAAAATTTTCACCTTTATTTCTCATGGCTTCTCAAGGTAGAAGGAGCAGAATAAAAATAATCTAAGACCTTCCTAAGATGGGGAGTATAAAACAGAGTTTCCAGATAAGATAAAGGATGGCTAATTAAACTTGAAATTCAGACAACAAATAACTGTTTTGTATAAGTATGCACCATGCAATATTTGGGACATATTTACAGTAAAAAATGTGTTTATCTGAAATTCAACCTCAATAGGAACCAGAGGTTTTGAAATTATAGCACTTGCATAGCTAATAAGTGGCAGAAATGGGTCTCCACATATACTGTTACCGTTCTATGTATTTAAATCCCAAATAGCTAGTGTTTAAAGCAAAACAACCACAAAAGAATGATTTAATCCAAAAAGAAACCAAAAAAGCAAAACCACAGACAGGAAAGGTCAAAGCAATCCTGTCCAGGATTCTGACAGCGAGCACATGGGACTGCTGCCAGGTCAAAGGTGAAAGGTCTGGAGAAACCTGCATAGCCTGACCCAAGCCAGTGTCACATCCACACCCGTAGAGGACACAACACAGTAGCAACAGCAGGCATATGTTTAGGAAGAAAGAGCCAAGGCCCTGTGTGAGACACTCAGAATTCTATATCATCACGTTGCCCTTGTGACTCAAACTATGCTAATAAAATCAGAATTTTATTCTCAATTTCTTCTGGTTTAACTTTTGCGCCTAGTAAATGAACTATGGCGGGACTGAAGACTTCCAATAGGCTTAAGGGAATTACTAACTACCCCTGACTCAGACCAACAGAGCTAGTTTTCAAATTAATCCAATGAAATGCACCATCCCCACCACACATGTTGGTCTCTGAAGCCTGGCTCATGATTCTATTATGTATTTTATTGCCACCCTTGCAAGAATTGGCTATTTATAACTAATAATCTCTGTTGCTGTTGGATTGTGAAGCTGAGGAAAATACGTAAATTTTGAAAACTACTGACTCCTATCCACCTTGAACTGCCTATGCCCAGAACCACACGTAAGTAAGCAT
>NW_007730598.1:39590-40044 GCF_000696425.1 Galeopterus variegatus
AAAAAAAAAAAAATGAGGAATTACTAACACACCTGTGTCAGTAAATATTGCTGAAAAGACAATGTAGTCCACTCCTTGGAGAAAAAAACAAAAGCTACCTGTTTTCTATTCTTTCACTTGTAATCATATTCACTTTCATTTCAAACTCAAGGTTCCCCATTTCCTCAATAGGATACCTATGGAAACCCTTCAAAGTCATTCATCTCTCAATGGGGAGGATTGTGATAGAAACAGGACTCTCCATAGCAGATAAAGAAGGGAACTGTCTATATGTGTGAACAGGGTTGATATGTGTGCTTGCTCTCTCTTCCTTATGGCTTTCCTTATCTTTTAATGTCTACACTTATTTCTGAAGTGCAAGTTACTGGGCCTGTGTCATACCTCCTGGATAATAATCTCTGAGAATTAGGCCCAAGCATCTGTATTTTTAATAAGCAATACAAGTAGCGGGGGG
>NW_007730598.1:40193-46085 GCF_000696425.1 Galeopterus variegatus
AGTCTTTTTGCACCCCACCTTTGACCCCTGCTACACTTTTCCCAGAAGACCCTACAAAAAAACTTGATGGAGAAACTCCTTCCAGGCATGGTATGCAGTTATTTGTGTTCATTCTTGTCCTGAATGTTGTTTTTTCTTCTCAAAGATTGTCAGGAGCCATCAGATGAGGAGAATTTGGGATTTAAATTTCAAAGGGCATCAGATTTATATCTTCTCTGTATACCTAGTTTGAGTAATTAGTGTGTCATGTCATTTCCCAGAGAATATCATTAAAAAGTCTATACCAATTGATATTCCCAGACATAACTACCAACAAATCCATGTTCCAGCAGGAAGCACAGTGTGAGCAGCGTGTGGCTGAAGTTCCTTAGATATCATATAGCTGTTCAAGCCACTCAGTGGTGCAGTAAATATTTATTGAACACTAACTGAGACAATGGCAGTGCTAAGTGATTGAGAGAGATGACACTTGGAGGAGAAAGCAGACAGTCAACAATTCATTCATTGCAACTTTGGTCATAGAAAGGTCTACCAGGAAGCTCAAGTCATCTGAAGTGGGGAGGAGTCAGCTATGTTTCCTTGAAAATGGCCCTTCTGCTGTAACCTCAATTATGCACAGGGCTTAGTTAGACCATGAAAGGTAGAGAATGATGCTCTAGGTAGAAAGGACAGAAGGGCAAACGTTACAAGGCTCAAAATGTCTTGGCCAAAAAGCAGGACAATGTAGTCACGTGCAATGGATAAGAAGAGGAGTGTCAGAAGACAGGGTGGTGAGATGCAGACCAGCTGAAGGACGAGAAGTGAGAAGTCATTGAGGTGGAGGAACGATGTGGAAAACAGATTTAGATGAGATCAAGTGAGGATGCAGGAAGATGAGTTAGAAGAATAAGCAGGTAAGAAGGGATATATCATCTATACTGTACTTCTGATATATCATCTATACTGTACTTCTAAAATGTGATATATAAATATGTATATGTGGGTGTATGTGTAAGTATATATGTGCATGTATGCATAATGTTATATAGTGGATTATGTATATAAATATATATGTAATATTGGATATATAACTATATATAAATATATGTAAATTCTTTTTAATCTCTACCTTAGAGAGGTGGTTACTTAACATTTGATACACCCTAAACAAATGAAGCAGCTACAAAAAAATGACTTTAAATATCTGTTGCTTTGCATTGCTTTGCTCCCCACGGATTTGTCACCCCCACTTCCCTGGGGTGATGGAGACACAAAGGATTACTAAAAGCCCATCTCTTCTGAGCAGTGAGAGGCCCCGAAGTGGTTAATCTCCCTTTGGGACACTCAAGTGAGAGACATCCCTTCCTTGGGAAATTAACGCCAAATTGGGGTTCTCTCCCTGAATTTATTTTCCAGACCAGGAAGTTACAGGAAGAGAACAAAGGTAGGGTTATAGTTTAACAGTATAGGCTGGTAACTTTCAGTGAAACAAGCCAGAGGACATTCCAGTAAGGCAATTAAGTGGTCCTATCAACAACAGTTTTGATCTTAACAAACATTCCTTCTTATAGCAATTTCTCAATATCTTCACATAACAATCAGTAACTAGTCTGTCCTTTAAGCCAGCAACCTGCTGTGCCACAATCCTTATCTTGTAAGAGAGACTTATAGGCTGAAGAAAATTTCCTGTCCTTGCAAGGTCAATATTTGAAACTGCAAGACTTTGCAAAACCAGGCCCTGTGAAGTACATATGCTTTCTAGTATATTCCACAAATATACCTATAAAATCATCACCAGAGAGTTTTTTAATTGACATAAGGAATGCTAGACAAAATATTTCATTGGTGCAATGAATGGCATCAAAAATTAATGAATTTGACCCTGGTCAGTTATTCAGCCACTTTTACATTTGCACGAACAGTAGTCTAAGAATCTGGTGAGCCTGGTGGCTTCTCACCTTCAGGAGTGACACCCTAGGCTAGGACTCCTTGGTTCCGCATGTCACTACTTCACTGAGAATTCTGATCTAAAAGAAAGTGAGTTGAATCTTGCTGCTAGACTATCGTCACATCTGCTAAAGTGAACCTTTCATGCTGGGTACTTTCCAAAGTGCTTAAAATACAAATAAGTGCAACAGACTGCATGGCAGTTTTTGTGCTTACTTGCAAACAAATGTTTCTATGTGTGGCAGAATCTGGTTGGAGACTTGCTTTAATTGCAACATCCCATCTGCTGGCAAGCTGTGGAGGAGGACACTTACAGCTCTCACCAATCTGCAAACATCCTAAACTACTCATATTTCCAACAAGAACCAGAAAGGGGTATGGCCAAGTTGACTAAGGTCAGTTAACAATAATTGGATTAAGATAGTATCGGTGGAGATGGAGGGAGTGGCTCTACCGAAAGGGTGTGTTTGATGCAGATGAGAAACAGGGCAGTACCGAGGGCAGTTTTCTTGCATGAGCAACTTGACTGGTGGTGGTACAATGTATGCACAGAGACAAGGAATGCTGAAGGCAGAGCTGGTTTAGGAGGAAGATTACAAATTCGCTTCTGGACAGATTGGGCTTGCTATATTTGTGGATTTCTTAAATGCGAATGAGATGCTGCATAGGCAGTTGGCTACAACAGGCCTGGGGCTGAAGAGGCCCCTGTGGGTGGCTTTGGTAAAGGTAACTGAAGCCGCAGGAGTCCATGAGATTGCCTGGGGAGACAATGATGTAGAAGGGAAACAGGCCCTGAAGAACTCCAACATTTAAAGGCTGAGTATTGAACACATGAATCAATAATGATTTTGGTGGTGTCATTCTAACAAGTATGTGTTGTTGAAGTACAGGATTCCTCTTCAGGTAAGCTGCCTTTTTTAGACAAATTATTCGATAAGCCAGCTGAGATACAAAGCACTAAGGTGTGCTTCAATGGTAAACTCAAGCAATGAAATAGGATCACAGGCCTGGTATGCAGGAGATTAAAATCATATATTTTGCTTTTTAAAGAAAAGAGGATAGAGGCAGCCTAAGGGAAAGAGGCCAGGCTGGTGGGGTCACTGGAACTTCACAGCGGAAGGGCAACTAAAGGAAAGAAGTCTATCCTTGCATTTACAGTTGTAGGAACAGAGCTGCATTGTGAAAGAAAGTGAGCCGAGGTACCGGGTAGGGTACCAATCAAGCTTTATTAAAGGAAAAGAATCTACTGGGCTGCGCTCAAAGTGGAGGGCAGCCCAGGGCTGCCCTCAAGATGGAGGACAGCACGGGTGTCAGCCGAGGTACCGGGTAGGGTACCAATCAAGCTTTATTAAAGGAAAAGAATCTACTGGGCTGAGCTCAAAGTGGAGGGCAGCCCAGGGCTGCCCTCAAGATGGAGGACAGCACGGGTGTGGGGGTGAGAGAGCTTATATAGGACACCAAGGCTGGCTGATACAATCAAGGAGGGGCATTATGCTAATGCGGAAGCTGTGCAACGAGGGTGGAGAATTGCACCCTTGCAGCAGCAAAAGGGTTTCTGTTTTGCAGAAGTCATGAGGCTTCTTGTAAAGGGAAGCGGGGAGGGGTTTGGTGCTGGAATGGAAGACAAGGCCAGTGGCTATTTTGTTATTATTGTGTGCACAATGGCACCAGTCACATCCAAGATCCATCACATTGTTTCTGTGTGTTCTTGTTTGCTTGTTTGTTTTGAAACCAAAAAAGAAGCTGAGTTTCATGTCAGGGTCAAAGGGATAAGGGCCAAAGGTGGGATGTGGGTGTATAAGAAGCAGTGGCTGAGGTAGCCTCTGGAAACATTCCCCCAGGAATTTGCAGAAATTGTACGGCTGACTTTGAACTCTAATAGGCTGTGGAATTGTAGGGTTTATTTTCTACAGATTTTGAGGGATAAGGATATCTATCATCTCATATCTAGGTTATACATTTTAAAATTATCTCTTTGTATTACTTTACATTATTTTTCAATAGGTAATACAGTCACAAATTCGGTAATAAAAGTAAGTCTCCCTCCCATCCCTGTCTCTTATCCAGTGGTGATCATTATCATCTGTTTCCTATTCATCTTTCCTGAGAAATTCTGTTCATATAAAGCAAATACATGTATATTCTTGTGTTCTCAGAAATTCTGGCATACTGTACAAACACTTCCACGTCTTACTCTTTTCTCTTAATAGACCAGAATTCTTTCCATATTAGTCCAGAAAAGCTGCCTTTTAAAGGCCATGTAGTTTTCTACATATGGATGCATGTGTAGGTTAATTCTAGATGTCAAGTTGGTTAGATGAAGGACTAAGAAACCTGGTAAAGCAATCTTTTCAGGTGTGTCCATGAGGGTGTTTCCAGCAGACATTGTATGAGAGTCTGAGTTGCCTGGGTGTGAAAGACCCACCTCAGTGTGGGTGGGAACCATCCAATCCACTGGGGGTCCAGAGAGAACAAAAGGCAGAGGAAAGAGGTGAAGCTCTCTCTCTCTTGATCTGCTGGAGCTGGGATACACTCTTTTAATCCTGTCTGTGGACATCAGAGCTTGAGACCCTTCAGCTTTTGGGTTCCAGAACTTATGCCAAGGACACCATCAGCTTCCCTGGTTCTGAGGCCTTGGACTTGGACTGAGTCACGCTACAGGCATCTAGTTTATAGATGGCCTATCATGGGACTTTTCTTCATAGCCATGTGAGCTAATTCCCCTAATGAATCCCTCTCATATAACTATAACATATTCTATTGATTCTGTCTCTATGGAGAACCCTGACTAATACAGATTTTGGTACCAGAAGTGGGGTGTTGCTAAACAGGTACCTGAAAATGTGGATGCAGCTTTGGAACTGGTAGCAATCTTTTCAGGTGTGTCCATGAGGGTGTTTCCAGCAGACATTGTATGAGAGTCTGAGTCGCCTGGGTGTGAAAGACCCACCTCAGTGTGGGTGGGAACCATCCAATCCACTGGGGGTCCAGAGAGAACAAAAGGCAGAGGAAAGAGGTGAAGCTCTCTCTCTCTTGATCTGCTGGAGCTGGGATACACTCTTTTAATCCTGTCTGTGGACATCAGAGCTTGAGACCCTTCAGCTTTTGGGTTCCAGAACTTATGCCAAGGACACCATCAGCTTCCCTGGTTCTGAGGCCTTGGACTTGGACTGAGTCATGCTACAGGCATCTAGTTTATAGATGGCCTATCATGGGACTTTTCTTCATAGCCATGTGAGCTAATTCCCCTAATGAATCCCTCTAATATAACTATAACATATTCTATTGATTCTGTCTCTATGGAGAACCCTGACTAATACAGATTTTGGTACCAGAAGTAGGGTGTTGCTAAACAGGTACCTGAAAATGTGGATGCAGCTTTGGAACTGGGTAATGGGCAAAGGTTGGAGGAATTTGGAAGACTTAGAAGAAGAGAAAAAGATAAGGGAAAGTTTGGAATGTCTTAGAGACTTACGTGGTGGTGAGCAAAATGCTGATAGAAATGCGGACAGTAAAGGCAATGTGGATGATGAGGTCTCAGATAGGAATGAGGAACATATTGGGAATTGGACAAAAGATCACTTGCTACACAATAGCAAGGAATTTGGCTGCATTGTGTCCATGCCCTTGGACTTTGTGGAAGTTGGAACTTAAGAGTTGTGAACCAGAGCATTTGGCCAAAGAAATTTCTAAGCAGCAAAGCATTAAGGAACCTGCATGGATGCTTTTAAGAGCCTACTCTGACTTATGGTGGCAAAATCATGATGTAAAGCCAGAATTTAAAAGGGAAGTAGAGCATAAAGGTTTGGAAAATTTGCAGCCTGGCCATGCAGTAAAGAAGCAGAGAGCTGGCGAACAATGCAAGGGTAAAGCAGATAAACTGGTTGCTAAAGACATTATCTTGATGGTGAGGCAGCCAGATGCTAAGAACCAGGACAAAGGAAAAAATGCCCTAAAGGCATTTGA
>NW_007730598.1:46120-47415 GCF_000696425.1 Galeopterus variegatus
TGGTGAGGCAGCCAGATGCTAAGAACCAGGACAAAGGAAAAAATGCCCTAAAGGCATTTGAGAAGTCTGGAAGGGTGCCCCACACAGGCCTTGAGGCCTAGAAGGACTGAGTTATCCTGGAGGATCTGGGGCTCAGCTGCCCTCAGGAACTTGCTCCATGCATCCCAGCTGCTCGGGCTGGAGCAGCCTTAAGTGTGGTTCATGCAGCAGCCCTGGAAAGTAGAGACCTGAAACCTCAATGGCGTCCACGTTGTGTTAAGTCTGCAGGCCAGCAGGACATGAGAGCAGTGGAGGTGTGGCAGCCTCTACCCAGATTCCAGAGGATGTATGGAAAAGCCTGGGGACCCAGGCAGAGACCTGCCACAGGAGTGGAGCCACCACAGAGGACATCTATTAGAGCAATGCCAAGCAGATATGTAGGGTCAGATCCCCCACAGAGAGCCCCCACCAGGGAAATGACTAGTAGATCCAAGGCAGCAGGGCTGCCTTCAGTACCCTGGAACTGCAGGGCCACTGGTAACGTGCAACACTAGCCTGGAAAAGCCACAGGTACTAATGCAGCCCAATGGACTGTGCCTGGCCAAGATGTGGGAGCAAGGCTGCCTGAGGCTTTGGGGGCCCAGATGCCCTTTTGTGCCCAGGATGCAGGACTTCGAGTCAAAGAACATTATTTTGGAACTTTAAGATTTAATGCCTGCCCTGCTGGGTTTAGGACTTGTTTGGGGCCTGTTTTTCCTTTCTTTGGCCTATTCCTCCATTTTGGAATGGGAATGTATACCCAACGTCTGTTCCACCATTTTATCTTGGCAGTAGATAAATTTGGTTTTGTTTTACAGGTTCACAGCTGGAAAGACTTGCGTTTGGCCTCAGAGGAGACTTTGGATTTTGGACTTTTAAGTTGGTGCCTTTTGGTCTCAGATGAGACTTTGAACTTTTAAGTTGGTGCTGAAACAAGCTAAGACTTTTGGGACTGTTGGAATAGAATGATTGTATTTTGTATGTGAGAGGGACATGAGTTTTAGGGGTGGAAAGACTTTTGGGACTGTTGGAATAGAATGATTGTATTTTGTATGTGAGAGTGACATGAGTTTTAGGGGTGGAATGATGGAGTTTGGATGTGTCGTCCCCTCCAAAACTCATATGGAAATTTGATCTCCAGTGTGGCAGTGTTGGATACTAATTGAGTCATGGGGGCAGATCCCTCATGAATGGATTAATGCTCTTCCTGGGGGAAGGGAGATTAATGAGTGAGTTCTCACTCTATTAGTTCCCGTGAGAGCTCATTGCTTAAAAAG
>NW_007730598.1:47566-49475 GCF_000696425.1 Galeopterus variegatus
ACTCTTTTACCCCTAACAATTTCATTTCCACCCACATCACTCTACTAAAACCATTCTTTTATGAGGTCATTGTTAACCTTGCTACCAAATCAAATAAACACATCTTGACTCCCCCGAGACATTTGCCATTAACTTTACTGAGAACTCTCTCCCTCCTGACATTCTCTCCTCTTCCACTGGTGTCTATCTGTGCCCGTATCTTCTATTGCATTTCCTGTGACATCTCTGACTGCTCCTTCAACAAGGACCCCTTTAGTTTTCTACCCTTTAAATGATGATGTTCCCTAACGTTTCCTCTTCTGCATTCATTTCTTCCTATTGCCTGCATATTCACCAGTGCAGCTCACATCTCTTATCTATACACCCCAAATTTCTCTTGAGCCTCAAATCTTAATTTTCAACTACCCACTAGTCATCTGTCCCTCACAGGTACAGCACACACAAGTTGTTAATTATGCTATGATCTTTTAAAAAATTTTTTGGTATCTGAAAATCCTCTTTATTTAATTTTTCATTTTGTTTTGAAAGATTTTTCTTGGGTATAGACTTCTAGGTTGACAGTCTTTTTCTTCTCTTTTTTTAAATGTATTTTTTAATCCATAAGTAAATATTTTATGTATTTATGGTATACAACATGATGTTGTGATATATGTGCACTGTGGAATGCCATGGCTGTGGCATTCCTATCCACCCAGCTGCCCACAACAAAGCCCTGAATCACCTCTGCTCTTGTCCTTCCCACTCTATACTCCAGGGAGCTATTGTCTGTGTCATCCTTTTCTCTCCAGTCTGTTCCATCCTCTCTGCTCCCGTTAATTTTGTCTAGGTTGACCCTATCATTTCACACCTGGACGACATCACCCTGCTTGTTCACCTGTGTTTCCCAATCACTTAGATCGTAGTAGATACTGATCAACTCTTTGTTGGTGGAATGATCACATTTCAACAATTCCTCTCCCACCTCTCCCACCATACTTGCTTTAGGGATCTTTCTAAAATATGCAGGTTGTTCATGTCACATCTCCTTCTACCTCAAATCCTTCCACTGCTTCAAGGATCTATTTTAAATTTTAGTTCTCTTAGCATGGCCCACAAAGCACTTCCTGCCCTTCTGCAGTCTCATCTCCCACCATGCCCCAAATGAGCCCTCCCTGCAGCCATGTGAGATGACTCAACTCACAGTTCCATTAAACTTAAGGCCCTCCCTGCCTCTCTCTTTTATTAGGGTAAAATTAACAAACAACAAAGTGCAGTCTTTAAGTGCATGTATCGATGGATTTTGGCAAGTGTATACACTTGTGTGGCCACCGCCACAATCAATATGTAGAACATTTATTTCCATCATCCCAGGACGTTCCCTTGTGTCCTCACCAGTCAATCCCCCCACCCTCATAAGAATCACTGTTCTAATTTCTGTCACCAAATCTTAAGTTTCAACTGTGTGTCTCACTTCTTTTTTCTCAACATAATGTCTGTGAGATTCATCCAGGTTATTGTGGATACCAAAAGTCCATTCTTTTTTATTGCTGAGTAGTGTTCCACTGTTTAAATATACCACAGTTTTTTTATGCATTGGTGGACATTCGAATTGTTCCCAGTTTAGGGTTATTATGAATAAAGCAGAAATGAACATTGTAATACAATACTTTTGTGGACATAGTTTTTTTTTTTTTTTTTGCATAATTATCTAGGACAGAAATTACTATGATTAACTTAATAAGAAACTGCCTATTGTTTTTCCAACCATGCATACACTTGCTTGGCAACGTTTGGTGTTGTCGATTTTTTTATCTTTCAGTCATTCCAGTGTATATTAAGTGGTGTTTCATCACGGTTCTCTAAGTTTCATTTCTTCTCGATTAACGATGTCAAGCAGCTTTTTAATGTGATTGCTGGCCATTTGTTTATC
>NW_007730598.1:50025-51641 GCF_000696425.1 Galeopterus variegatus
CTATGATTAACTTAATAAGAAACTGCCTATTGTTTTTCCAACCATGCATACACTTGCTTGGAAACGTTTGGTGTTGTCGATTTTTTTATCTTTCAGTCATTCCAGTGTATATTAAGTGGTGTTTCATCACGGTTCTCTAAGTTTCCTTTCTTCTCGATTAACGATGTCAAGCAGCTTTTTAATGTGATTGCTGGCCATTTGTTTATCCTCTTTTGGAAATATCCCATCCAAGTTTTTACCCTTTTAAAAAAATGTTGGTTTTTTTCTTATTACTTATTTGAGGGAGTTCTTTATGTATTCTGAATACAAGTTCTTTGTCAGATATATAACTTTTTCCAGTCTTTGGCTCACCTTTTCATTTTCTTAATGATGTCTTTTGAAGAGAAGAAAATCATAACTTACCATTTTCTTTTTTGCCTTTTTAATTTGTCTGTGCAGGATTCTTTACCTGGGAGGACTTTCTGTCTCTGAGAGTTGGTTGACATCCCAGGACATGATAATCACTGATGCTTGCTACTTTTTCCCCAAAAGCTTAGGATCGACTTGAAATCAGGGGCTGTGTTCTGTTTAGGGCTGTATCTAGTAGAATGCCCACCAAGCAGAAGGTCCTCAATAACTATTTATTAACCAAGTACCTAAATGAACTGCCGAAAATTAGAAGAGTCGATTCAGCTTCATCAATTAACTTCTTTACATGTCCTTTTCCCTTCCTGAAAACAAGGTAAACTCCCCACTTACCTCACAGGCATGTGCAAGCAAGCTTTTGAGGTTGTGAAAATGGAAGGATTTTTTGCCCTTTAAGTGTATATCAGTAAGAATCCTGTGAATATATATACTTTTCAAAGATTTTGTTACTGTTGTTTTTATTTCATAAGTCACTTGAAAAGAAGTATATGCAATTCTTAATGAATTAGAGCTTTTCATGAATTACAAAGACATCTTGATCCAAAAAAATATATATATGACTAGTCAGAACTTGCAAGGTAAATGTTTGTCATTTGACTTTATCATGTAGTAGTGATCAGCTTTTTATTCTAGTGAGGCTCACTAATGTCTAAAATCATATAGACTGCATAAAAATAATAATGTTGTCATTAAATCTGTCCAAGAGGTAGACCTTAATGAATTCCATAGAGAACTCCAACTTGATAATTGAAGCTAAGAAGTCATAACACTATTCTGACAGAAAGCTGCAGTTAAAAAAAAATTTGAAAGGCACCTGCAATCCATGAAAGTGATGGGCTAATGGAGGAAAGGAAGTGCAATCTTCTCTTCTCTGCAGGAAACCACAGCAGACGGTAAGACACAATCAAGTGACATTCAGCACATTATGAATTAAGCATTTGAAAGCAAAATGACTTTCTGCATACCAATAGAGCCTCAGAAAGTCCAGAATTTTATTGGCCAGTTTCCTGTATTTTTCCCCTGGAGCAGCATGGATCCTCACCCTGGAATGAAGAAAAGTCCCAGAAGCAAGTGTGATATCCAGATATTCAAGTTAAATTGATAAATACACATAGAGAGTATAGAAAATACAGTTACATGCATAAACAGCCAGAATGTTCAATTTCCAAATATGAAAGGTATATAATCTAGAAACTAATTGAAACTGAATT
>NW_007730598.1:52170-54922 GCF_000696425.1 Galeopterus variegatus
TTAAGAATTTTTTACAATAACTCAGACTTACTTAAATAAAGAATTCATCCATTATCCAGTATGCAATCTCTGCTTCTGAAAGAGCTGGTTCTGTTAGGGGTCATCAAAGGGTCCAAACCTTCCCCCTTTAGTCAAGCCTTTCTGTCCTGAGTGGGAAGGGTATGAATTTTCCCCTGGCACAGAAGCACAGAGGAACCCAGCTCCTTACAGGAGGTGGAGGGGCAGCAGGTCACAGCTGTGACCACCCTGTCATCAGCCTGGAGACTGTTGGCTCAGCCACCACCTGAACCATAATCTGGCCCTTGTTGCCCTCAATCACATCTGAATATTGCTCATATTCTCAAACTTAATACAAAATAGACCTGAAATATTCTCTCATAAGAATTTGGTTATGATTGAAATGCAGTGAACAAGAGTTAAAATTTTGGTTGCAAAAAATTTAAGTTTAAAACAAAAACTATGTTTTACTCACCTTTTACTACACTGTGTGCCTAGAAAAATGCCTTGTAGGATGATTAGCAAGTGAATTAATGAGAGGTAGCAAAAGAGGAAAGGAAAATTTACAGGATTGTTGTAGATGAAAGGCTGTCTTTTGGAAATTAAAGAGGCAAACTCAATAACTGAATTAACACTCTATGACTCATCTAGCTATTGATCAAAGAGAGAATTTATTAACAGAGCTTTGCAAATACAAACAAAATAGCACTTTTAAATTTTTTACAAAATGAATATTGAAATAAATGTGGCACAGCACAGTACAACAATAGACAAAAGAAAACAAGATCTAATGGCTGGAAAATGTCTCTCATTACTCTCCGATCTTAAACTGAATTCTTTCCTACAGTGGACAGAAAGTTGCCCCTTTACTTTGTAAGAATATCATAGCAGAAGTTACTCAGAGAAATGATGCATATCTTTGAATAACATTGAAATACAAAGGCTTAACTCTAAAGGTCTGCATAAACACTGAAAATATGTTGAGGGTGTAAAGAGTTTATGCAGGATATACAAAATACTGATAGAGTGGTTTATTGGTCCATTTATTAGGTTTAATGTATGCTTTACGAAGTGATAATACTGTATTTTAAATGTATATTAAAAAGAAAACAGAGGAGTAATGCGCTGCTAAACCTCCCGTACAGTCTGTGCGACGATCTACATGTCCGTGCGTGGGCATATGTGTGAATGCATGTGTCTGATGTGCTCGTGTGCTTTCAGGAGTGCCTAATACTGTATTTTAAATGTATATTAAAAAGAAAACAGAGGAGTAATGCGCTGCTAAACCTCCATACAGTCTGTGCGACGATCTACATGTCCGTGCGTGGGCATATGTGTGAATGCATGTGTCTGATGTGCTCGTGTGCTTTCAGGAGTGCCGTGACCTACAGGGAACATCTGCACGGTACCCTGCTTCCCAACATAACACTGTTCCTACTAGCCCTTTTGTTTCTCTGAGTGTTCACCTTTTTTTAAAAAAAGACAAAACAAAACCCTTGTTTGCATATATAGATTTGTTTTGTGTCTGTATGTGATATACATTAACAATATTATGTGGAATAGAAACACCCGATGCCCTGCAATATTTTTAGCCTTTGGTCCTTTTCTCTCCATCATTCTATACTCTCCATGTCTTTCGCAAATTTCCCAGAATGCTTCCTTTCTATATAATGTTCCTGATTCCATCGGGTTTCATTTTGTTAGCACTGTATTGGATCAAAACCACTCTTCCACCTGTTGAAAGTAGCTGTATGCTTCATCTCCTCCAAGCCCCTTTGGCCCATCTTCTCCTCTGCTTTCTCGTAGTGGCTCCATCTCAGTACGGGTAGTGCTTCTGCTTCTTTCCCGAGAAGCAAGCCAGCCAAGTGCACAGCAGCATGGCAGCTGCTGCACCTGCTCCCGTGCAGTAGTAGGCCCAGCCGATTTCACACTTACCTAGGACCAAGGAAGAGGAGAGAAGTCAGACATAGATGAGGATGACTTTGCAGGAGGCTTTGTTATTTCAGTGTACATGTTCTGAAATACCCATTAGGAATATGGTGTCCTCACTCAAATGGAATGATAACACGTGCTGAAAGTTGTCTTGAGGGTGAAGAAAGCAAGAATGGTTGTGTGCATTTCAGAAGGATTTCAAGGTCTATGTCTCATGCTGGCTAAGAGGATAAAAATCTATTCCCCTCCACCAATGTCCACACCCTGGCTCAAGAAAAGGGGGAATGGCCACAAGCAGTATAGGAGAAATGAAGTGGTCAATTCTAGTTTAAATCACCCAAGCTCACGTGCATATTAAGGTACTTCAGGAAAAAAATTCAAAATATAGATACAATCCTTCTGCAGAAAGGCTGCTCTAAGGAGGAGACCCATTTGAAGCATAATGCCAAAGTGAATACTGCTGTTTACATGGAATTGTAGAACGGCTCACATTCTACCAACTGAACTGGAAAACAAAACTTGCCAGATTCTCTTGGGGTCCACACACATCTGCAAATTAAAGTGTCATTTAATAAGAAGATAATGACAAAGGCCCAAATGGGTCCTGATTTCTTGAGTTGGATTAGGATTAATAGTAGTAACACACCCACGTTGCTAAAAGTATAATGAGCAGATTTCTTTTCCATATATTGTCTTTGTCAATTCCTTTAACAACATTGTGAGGTGGACTACCAGCTCAGTGCAGTCAACGAGGAAACTGGAAGTTAGAGAAGTTGGTAATTTACCCAAAATCATATATTTATCATTAGTAATAAACTGGGCC
>NW_007730598.1:55322-59702 GCF_000696425.1 Galeopterus variegatus
GATTAGGATTAATAGTAGTAACACACCCACGTTGCTAAAAGTATAATGAGCAGATTTCTTTCCCATATATTGTCTTTGTCAATTCCTTTAACAACATTGTGAGGTGGACTAACAGCTCAGTGCAGTCAACGAGGAAACTTAGTTAGAGAAGTTGGTAATTTACCCAAAATCATATATTTATCATTAGTAATAAACTGGGCCAGGACTCAGACCTGGGATCATCCAGATTCTAAGTATAAGAAGTCATTGACCCAAAATATCTTATCTGAGTTAACAGAACAAGTTTCTGCCTTTATTAACATTTTGTTATAGCATCCAAGTTATTTTTTTGTGTGCACATTAAAGAAGGTCTCTATATCTTTCATCGGACAATTGTCTGCCTTGACTTTAATCCCTCTGTTAGCCAATTTTACCATCTCACCACACAACACTCTAACAGCAATCATCTTCCTCCCGTTTCTTCTGTTCTTGCTTCCACAACACATTACACACAGACACCAAGATACGTGGATTTCACACTCATTGGACATATAAACTGCAGAATGAAAACAAGTCAAATTTTTTTCACAGGTCAGTCGTTTTTACCTTGTTCATTTGTAAAAAATTAATAACTTCTCTACTGAAAAAACGAAATGGCTATTAAGTATCACATGCAATTCAACTTCATATCTTCACTGGAAGTTTACTAGAGGGGTACTTAGCATGTACCCCATGTACAGATAAAAAGACAAGGCAAGGCAAAGCTAAGTGAGTTATTGGCTTGTGGTCACCATGAGTCAAAAGCAGCAAAATTAGGAGGCAGGGCAAGATGGTGAATTAGAGGTGCCCAAGGCACATTCCACTCACAGAAAAGGACCAGAACTAAAAGCTATATATTGACAGTAGCATCAGTGGAAGAGTGTGGGAGTGCAGCAGAAGAGTGGTGAGATCCCTGTGGAGCACACAAGTCCAGGATGATGGCAGAGAGAGACAAGAGAGGCACATGGGCTCAGCCACTACGTCTGCAACACCAGGATCAACGCAGGAAGAATTTTCCCTTGTGGCTAAAAGATAGGCAGAGGACCCACAACAACCCCCTTCCTCACCACAAAGGCCCGCAGATCCTTTGACAGGACAAGCCCCAAGCCAAGTGTGAGGAGCAGACAAGAATACACACACTGCATCACTCTAGAACACTAGCACAAACTGTGCACTCCCCACCCCCATACTCACAGGACTCAATCGGATGCAGGACAGTGTCATTTTGAAATTGGAGCTGTTACAGGAGCGCACCCTGACCTGGATCCATTAGCCATGGCGTTTTCCCAGCCTTAAGGTTCTGCCCACCACCCAGCACAGAGGCTATAATGCCCTGATCCAGGTAGCTTGAAGCCTGGGCTCACAGTGGCCATGACTCTGTTCTGCAGTCTGGGAAGCCAACCCTAGTCCTGCTGAACTGATGCTCTCCCATGTCCCTGGCCAGAGATCTGATAGGCAGATCCTCCTCAAGTGTACCACACTCCATTCCTTCACCTACCTCCAGTCCTACCAGCTGAGTTATGTTCCCCTGAGCTCCCAAGCCAGAAAAAGAGCTCACAGTTCACCATCCTAACAAATATGCCCCAAGCCAGTGGAAATAAAGTATATCTGCCCCTCCCAAAGGAGTATCCGGGTGGTTCCATCCTGAACAGAACCATCTACCAGCCTTGCCAACTGTCCCAGAAGTGGCTGCACTGGCCCCTTCACTATAGGATGTCTTAGCAGCCATGTCCACTGCCCAGTGGCAGCTAGACAAGCTATTGCACTTGCCTAACAGTCCCAGCCACTGCCTAGAAGCAGCTGGAGGGGTCACTTCACTGCAAGCCTGCTTGCCAGTCCTGCCCATCCTCCAGAAGCAAATGGAACATTCTCCAGGACAGACCACGTTAGGTCACAAATCAAGTCTCAGCAAACTTTAAAAAACTGAGATCATTTCAATTATCTTTTCAGACCACAATGGATTAAAATTAGAAATCAATAACAAATGAATCTTTGGAAACTATACAAATACATGGAAATTAAACAACATGCTCCTGAACAACCTATGGATCAAAGAAGAAATTAAACAGGAAATCAAAAAAATTCCTGAAACTAATGAAAATAAAGACACATCATACCAAAACATATGGGATACTGCAAAAACAGTACTAAGGGGGAATTTTATTGCAATAAATGCTTACATCAAAAGAATAGAAAGACTTCAAATAAATAACCTAATATTACACCTCAAAGAACTAGAAAAATTAGAACAATCCAACACCAAAACTAGAAGGTGGAAAGAAATAATTAAGATTAGAGCAGAAATAAATGAAATAGACACCAAAAAAAGATACAAAAGATAAATGAAGCAAAAAATTAGTTTTTTGAAAATATAAGAAAAATAGACAAAGTATAAGCTAGACTAACCAAAAAAAAAAAAAGAAGAGAGAAGACCCAAATAGCAAAAATCAGAAATGAAAAAGGAGACATTACAACTGATACTGATAACACAGAAATACAATGAATCATTAGAGTCTGTTATAGACACCTATAAGCCATCAAATTCAAAAACCTAGAAGAAATGGATAAATTTCTGGACACATACAAAATACCAAGACTGAAGCATGAAGAAATAAAAATCCTGGACAATAATGAGCAACATGATTGAAGTAGTAATCAGCAGCCTCCCAACAAAGAAAAGCTCAGAACTGGATGGCTTCACTGCTGTATATTGAAGAAATAATATCAATCCCTTTCAAACTATTCCAAAAAATTAAAAGCTACTCTCCCAAACTCATTCTAGGAAACCAACATCATCCTGATACTGAAATCAGACAAAGATACAACACAAAAAAGAAAGCTACAGGCCAATAATCTTGATGAACATAGATTCAAAAATCCTCAAAAAAATAGCAAACAGAATATGGCAACACATCAAAAAGATTATGCTTATCCCAGGGATGCAATGATAGTTCAACATATGCAAATCAATAAATGTGATAAACCACATCAACAAAATCAAGGACAAAAATCATATGATCATCTCAATGGTTGCAGAAAAAGCATTCAACATCCCTTTATGATAGAGACTCTCAACAAACTAGGCATAGAAGGAAAATATCTCAACACAATAAAAACCATATATGACAAACCCACCACCAATATCATCCAATATCAAGAACAGGAACAAGACAAGGATATTCACTCTCATCACTCCTATTTAACAGTATTGGAAGTACTTGCCAGGGCAATCGGGCAAGAGAAAGAAAGGTCATCCAAACTGGAAAAGATGAAGTCAAATTGTCCCTGTTCACAGAATACATGATCCTATAGAAAAACCTAAAGACTCTACCCAAAACCTCTCAGAGCTGATAAATGAACTCAGTAAAGTTGCAGGATACAAAATCAATATACAAAAATCAGCAGCATTTTTATACTCTAACAAGGAACTAGCAGAAAAAGAAATCATGAAAGCAAGCCCATTTACAATAGCTACCTCCAAAAATAAAACACCTAGGAATCAATTTAACCAAGGAGGTGAAATATCTCTACAATAAGAACTACAAATCACTACTGAAAGAAATTAAAGAGGACTGGGCAAAGACTTTATGAATAAGGCCCCAAAAGCACAGGCAACAAAAGAAAACAAATAGGATTATATCAAACTAAAAAGCTTTTGAAGAGCAAAGGAAACAATTAACAGAGTGAAAAGACAACCTACAGAATGGGAGAAAATATCTGCAAACTATACCTCCAACAAGGAATTAATACCCAGAATATATAAGGAACTAGAACAACTTATGAGTTAAAAAGCAGATAATCCAATTTTTAAAATGGCCAAAGGAGCTGAATAGACATTTCTCAAAGGAAGATATACGAATGGCCAACAGGTTCATGAAAAAATGCTCAACATCACTAGTCATCAGGGAAATGCAAATTAGAACCACTTTGAGATCTCACCTCACTCCAGTTAAACTGGCTATTACCAAAAAGACAGAATAATAAATGTTTGATAAGATGCAGAGAAAGGTGATCTGTTCCACACTGTTGGTGGGACTATAAATTAGTACAGCTATTTTGGAAAACAGTACGAAGATTTCTCAAACAACTACAGATAGAACTACCATATGATATGGGTATATACCCAAAAGAATGGAAATCATCACAGGAATGTTTATCACAGCTCTATTTACAATAGCCAAGACATGGAACCAACCTAAATATCCATCAACAGATGACTGGATAAGGAAATGTAGTGTGTGTGTGTGTGTGTGTGTGTAATATATAATGGAATACTACTCGGCCAAAAAAAAAAAAAAAGGAAATGTAGTGTGTGTGTGTGTGTGTGTGTGTGTGTGTGTGTGTGTGTGTGTGTGTGTGTGT
>NW_007730598.1:60702-63662 GCF_000696425.1 Galeopterus variegatus
TCACAGCTCTATTTACAATAGCCAAGACATGGAACCAACCTAAATATCCATCAACAGATGACTGGATAAGGAAATGTAGTGTGTGTGTGTGTGTGTGTGTGTAATATATAATGGAATACTACTCGGCCAAAAAAAAAAAAAACAAAAGAATGAAATTCTGCCATTCACAGCAACATGGATGAACCTGGCGAAAATTATGTTAAGAGAAATAAGCCAGGCACGGAAAGAGAAATACTGCATGTCCTCACTCATAAGTGAGAGCTAAAAAATTAATAAAGAAAGAAAGAAAGAGAAAGAAAAACAACAATCACACTAATACGTTGAACTTTCAGAAAGAGAGAACAGAACTGTGGTCACTAGAGGTGGGAAAGGGGAGGGAGAAAGAGGATTAGGGAGAAAACGGTTAGTGGACACAAATGATTACGTTTTGTAATGATGAAATGCTAATTAGCCTGATTTGATCATTACATATCATACACAAGTATTGATAATCAACTCTGTACCCCACAAATATGTATAATCAATTATGTTTTAATTTTAAAAATAGTAACAAAATTAGATGAAGAGTCTCCACATTTTAAAAGTCCTCTGGGACATTACCTGTACATGCAGAAAACAAGCTATTTAGTCCTCAACCTTGGTGTCATCCTTGATTTCTCCCTTTTCCACATCCAATAATAACAATTAAAAAATAGTAAACATGTATTGATTACTACTTGCTCAAAATCATTATAGGAGCTATAGAAAGCTCCTATAATATTTACTCCATATAATGAGTAAATATTAAGGCATTTAACCCTCAAAAGACCATGATGGTAGGTACAAGAATATCATCCCCATCTTCAAGATGGGAAAATTGAGGCCAAGGAAAGTTTGATAACCTGCCCAAAAACTTACCATTAATAAGTGGCAAATCCTTTGCTACTCTTCCCAAAGTCTATTCTGCTACTTCTCAAATGCTCCAGCACCCCAGGCAGTCTTATCTGCCCCACTGCTTTCCTGTCTCCCTGCTTCTACTCACATTGTCACCAACAGCAAAGCAGGCAGCTATCTTTCAATAAATAATTCAGATGAAGTCACTCTCTTAAAAACCTCTAATGAATTCTCAAAAATCCATCTCCTTCCTGTGGCCCATGAGGCCTGAAATGAACTGGTGTCTGAGGACCTCTCAGACCTCATGACCACCCTCCCGCTTGTCTTCTCTCCAGCCACACTGGCCACCTGTCCTGAAGCACATTAGGCTTATGGCTGGCATGAGAACGTCACACTCATGAGTTCTTCCACCCAGAAAATTCTACTTCCAGATCGTTGGGGAACTGGCTCGTTCTCAAATGGCATCTCTGTAAGGACACCCCCCACTCCTCACCTGACTCATCAGATTCGCTTTACTCCCTCAACTCACTTTCTTGCCTTCGTAGCACCGTCTGTGGTTTGTAAACAGTGTGTGTGCATGCATGAGCATGTGTGCGTTTGTGCGCACGTGTGTGTTTAATTTCAGTCTCCACTACTAGAAAAAAAATAGCCTTAATAAGGAGAGACCTTTGTATATTTTGCTCCCTATTGTGCCCCTACAACTGTGCCTTGCCCATAGTAGGCACTCAATCAATAATTGTCGAGTGAAAGGCAAGGTAAAAGAAAAACAGAAAGGAAGGAAGCAAAGCGGGTCCACAGCCAGTCCCTAAAAATCAGAGCCAATCTGGGATTTCATATTAAGAGTAATGCCAGCCCTATTTTGGCACTGAACTTTTGGAGAGACATTCCCAAACCAAGTATGCATTTCCAGTCTTATACACAGCGGTGTTTAATTTATCAGGATAAACAGATTCTGAAAGATCATACGTCCGTCTCAGGGTAGGTCTCAGTAGCACGATGACCTCCATTAATACTGGTAGGTGGAATATGCATTTTTCAAGGGCAACAGAGTCCCCGTTCATGGACCAGATTTGCTGACAACTATAAGCTGATGTTGCTGTTGAGTCTTGGGAATAATCTCTAGTTTAAATTATTCTTTAGCTGGATTAAATAAATCTAGGAGGGAGAATTAAAATATAACTAAGAGATGGCCAGTGGTTTAGAACCTTTCAAAAAGTCAGCAAAATTTGTGGCCTGTTCATTCAGCCTGGGGCTCATAATATGGAATACAACTAATTGTTCATTATTAACCAGGTATTGACCCACATATTGCTCCATGACCTAACATGAAAAGCAGTGTGTAATTCTTTATTAATTATTGGACACTTAAGAAAAGTAGCTGGTGAGGCTAATTATTTGAGAATAGTCCATGTGACAGTAGCCACAGGTATTAAATAATGATGAACAAAGAAGCTACAGAAGGGTTGACTATCAGAGGACTGAGGAGAGACAGGATAATGTTATTTTTTGTGCAGAGAAGTCAATAAAAGAGCAGAAGTTGAAACTTTAGGGGCTCTTGACTGGCAGGGAGCTGTGGTCAACAATGTAGATACTGTACCCAATTCCTCCAGATCCCTTTGCTGGTTCTGGGCTCTCATCCCCAGCTTCCGTTTGCACTTTGCTCCTAGAAGCTTCTACTTGATACCATCTTCAGAGGACCCATGAGAGACTAGAGATGCTCTACCCCAACTCTCTGACAGCTGAAGTGCCCCCTGGCATGACCTAAAGCCAATGGTGCCAGAGTGTGAACACCTGGCTTTCCTGCCTCCAGGTGGGATGAACTCTGCAGTGTGATGAATGTTCTAGAGCACCTGTGAGTCCAGGCTGAGGCCGGGACCTCACTTCCAACTGCACTCTTGATTGGTGTTGACTCCTTCGCAACCTCGCTTTCCCACTTCCTAACTGTTTTTTCCTCTGTACGTTTCCTTAGTTACTGGAACACAGATCCTCATGTCAGGAACTGCTCTGGGGAACCAGACCTAAGACAAGAGGAAATGAATAAAGCCTCTCTTGCTTTTCCTTATCAAAGGGTCTGTGAAGTTCCTTTG
>NW_007730598.1:64388-65786 GCF_000696425.1 Galeopterus variegatus
CCTGGCTTCTCCTCCTACCCAAACCCTCCACCCCCTGAAAGACTCAGAGCCACCAGCTGTCTCACACTCCCTCCGCACCGTCTTCCTGGGGCAGATTCAACTCCTCGTCCAGCCCATTGTGTAATCATACTTTCTGATGATTGTCGTGTTTCTGAATCCATTTTTGTTATGTCATAATACATGTAGTCAACTCATCAGACCAACTGTCTATCAGATGAAAACTGGAAGGAAACTAAATAAAGGTCCTTAAAGAGTGTACCACAACAGGAGAAGGCATTTGAAAATGTAAAAAAAATATGGCCACTGATTATATATAGACGCAGGTTCGTGTGCACAATTTATACATTTTGTGGTTAAAATTCAGCAAGTGGTTAAGGTACAAAATGAGCAACTAATGCTCAGTGTAATCGATGAGCTTAGTGTGATGAATTTACTTAGACTGCTGTACCGTACATCCGTGTAACTTAAAAGAAAAATATTACTCTATTTCAGACATGAAGACTTTCATTTACTTATTTATTTAATTAATACTTTAATTCATAAAATCATTATTAAATCAAAGGTGATTTAATATGGATTTGTTCTAGTATTTTGGATCATATAGAAACATAGGCAGTCTATCAAACTAGCCTCAAAAAAACCCACAAAAGTACACACACGCACACATCTTTTGAGAAGAGAGAAATAGTCAAGGATCGGTCTAGTAAAACCAAGATATGTCAATAGATTTTAGGCAAATCTGAAGAAACTAAGTCATCCAGCCCCCAATTCTTGATTCTCTCCTTCCCTCCTTCAACTCATTCATTGAGAGCAAATATTTATTGAGTGTCTGCTCCAACTAGGAATCACTGAGTACTGGGGAAATGGTTTGGAATAAGATAGATACAATCTCTCCTATCAAGGAGCTTGTCTAGTCAAGGAAATAATGATTAAACAATATTCAGATAATTATACAATGATAATTGTGATATGTGCTTTGAAGAAAAAATCCAGAATGCTAAGGCAGCAAATCTCAAGGGATCTATATAGTGTGATCAGGTTGGTAAAGAAAAACCTTACATGAGAAGGAGAATTTAAGCTAAGAAGTTGCAGATGACCAGGAGCCAGGCAAGCAAGAATATGGGAGGTCAGGGAAGAGTGTATTTGGACTAAGTGGGTAGGAAATGCATGGGAGAAATGTAGACAGATTTGAGTTTCATTAAGGTATTGCTTAAGTAAGAGATAGGGTTGGGTGTGACCATCTCCAGAGTCTGGGAGTTTGAAGCCTGGACATTTCCTCTCTGGAATTTTTATTTGTACTTTCATTGTACATCCAACATTTGGTGGATGGAAATATGAGGTATTCAACATTCACAAATAAATATTAAGCACCTACTATCTGTGTTGCAATGTTATAGG
>NW_007730598.1:67607-68542 GCF_000696425.1 Galeopterus variegatus
CATTCCAGGGTGGCCCCAGAGTGGGAACAGAGGTGGAGGGAGGTGTGGCTGATTTTTTAGGGTGGCTCAAATTAGTTTTTAGCACATCTTTTGGAAATAATAGAGACAGGAAAAGAGGTACAAAGAATTCAGCCTTGCTACAAATGACAATGGAATTCCATCCTCTTCTATCATCTTTTAATGACATTGCAGTTTAACCTTTGTCTTTTCACTTAATTTGTTCCATTAACGTTTCTGAGCCTACTGTTTGTGACCATGTCTCCCTGTTCCACTTCTGTATTCTGGTGCTCAGTACAATCACTGGACCCCTGCAATCAATACACATTCATGGCAAGAGCGGGTATTAAACACTGTACCTGTGCTGAGAACAGAATCCAAAATTCACGATGAAATAGTAACTGTCATGTATAGACTGTGAGCAAGAAACTAAACAGAAGTGGCATCTCAGTTAATCATTTCTCTCTATGATCCTTTTAGGAAACTAGAGAGGCAAATCTCATTACACTTTCCCCACACTAACCCCCATGCTGAAGATGAAGAAATTGAGTTACATGAAAGCTAAGTAACTTGCCCAGTATCTCAAGTAAATGATGAAGCTTGAACTTGAACTTGGGTCAAACTGAGTCTAGAATTTTTTTCCTGTGCTCAGATAATGTATAAGGAACATCTAAATCAAATGTGTATTTCTCATTTCTTAGATAATACTTGTCTTTGCTCGAACACAAATGTCAAGAAGAAAGTAAAACATATTCTATCTTTGATTTTGCCAGTCTTCTTAGCAGACTCTACACCCTTAGGTCCTCCTTGCATTGTTCTATTTATTAAAGGTCTCCATCTCTCAGACTTGCTCCTCCTCCCCACCCCAATTCCTGAGCCAATGGAACCAAACTTGGCACTCTTTTGGCAGTCCCATCCTCTCTAGAGGACGTGGGGGG
>NW_007730598.1:69312-103444 GCF_000696425.1 Galeopterus variegatus
TTTTATCCTTGTTGCTGTATAACTAATGAGGACAAAAAGGTGAAAAGATCAATGTAAAGAGAAAAAAACACTTTTGTATTCTTAAATGCTGTATCGATCAGTTTCTGTTGCTTATAACAGAATACCTGAAACTGGGTAATTTATAAAGAAATGAAATTTATTTCTTACAGTGTTGGAGACTGGGAAGTCCAAGGTCCAGGGAACACATCAGGTGAGGGCCTTCTTCTTGATGGGAACTCGATACAGAGTCCCGTGGTGACCAAGGTGCCACATGGAAAGAATGGTCAGAGCAAGACAGCTAACCTTGTCACTCACTCTCTTTACAAAGCCATTGGAATCGTGCCCATTTATAGTGGCACAGTCCTCACAATCTAATCACCTTTCAAAGGCCCCAACTATCAAATACCATAATTGATTTCTCACCCTCTTAACACTGTTACAATGGAGATCGAGTTTCCAGTACATGGATATTTGGGGGGACGCATTTAACCCACAGTAAATACCATGGACTAAAGTTTCATAGGTCTTTCTCCTTCTGAATAAATTCTTCACAACTCTTCATATTTAGATCATCTTGCATATACATTAAAATAAAGAACAAAAAGAATCTGTCATGGGACCAATTCCATTTGTTCTTTTGTGAAGTTACCGAACAAACATGTCACGAGTAAAAAAGACACAGGTATTGAAACTTCTACCTCAAACATACGAAAGCTTTCATTCAAACTTTGATAGAACAAGCAGTTAAAACCATACCTCATGCATCTGTAAAGATAAGAGAAGAACACCCAAACTTGTTTGCTGGGCAGAAAACATAGAAGTAAAAAGGCTGAGAGAAGAAAGTTTGCTAGGCATGACTTTTTCTAAAAGCTCCTTTGCTTGTTTCTTTATGTCTGTTTATGACTGGATGGACAAACTCTCTTTGATGATGAGGGTTGTCCTGGACACATCTCCAAGGGCTGCACTGATACTGTATTCTATGCACCCCCCAAGGATGTGCTCCAGGGGGTGCTGTCCATAAACAGATCATGGGAATAAGACTCCCCCTACAGTACCCCCAAAATAATATGTAATGAGGAGGTATGTGTAATGGTAAAATCCCCCAAATCTCAAGCACTGAGTCTACTTACAGAATGTCCTGAGGGCAATGGCCACCTTCATGCCTCCTAAGTTACCTAATGTAGTCTAATGTATGAGGCTGACTAAATCTTTTTATCAGTGCTGCCCCTTTATTCCTGAGTTTAGGGAATTGAATGGTAGGACTTGTACTTTGTTCAAAGTTGAATAATACCTTTCCCCACAACACACAGTATGTTTCAGTGAATGATGTTCTAGCTCAGAGCACTGGAGCCACCTCAACAAATAGAGGAGGCAAGACATCTCTTAAAAGACCCCTTCACCTTCTTTGTTTGCCCTACTTTCTCCACAGAGCTAACCAGGATGTGGAGAGTCAGAATATAAAATGCAGATGTACCCATCGGTAAGGACTGACACACTCAAGCTGTGTCATTAGTAAGTAGTGTCCATAACCACGCGTGTCAAAGGGAGCAGTGATTTACGCTCTGGAAAATATCTGTATCAGCAAAGAGCACATAACAGCACTGTGTCTAAGGAGATATGTTAGGAGTGAATTTTGATAGGAAAATATACATCAGCCCCATAAATTTTATCCAGTGTAGGTTAATTCCTTCTGTAGCTGGAGCAGAAGGAGTAAGAACAGGGCCATTGAAGGGTACATTAGAGGTGATGACCGGCTGATGAAGCGCTAGACTCAAATATGAGTACATGTTACATGGGTCCCAGATTTTAAGGAAAAATATAAAAGCTTTCTGAATTACAAATGGATTCTATTATATTCAATGGTTTAAGCTTCCCTTCTGGGTTCCCACAAAGTTCTTGCTAAAGAGCCATAGTTTTAATTTGCTCTGTGTGTCTCTCTTGCCCCCAAAGAAATGTTTCAGCAACACCCTTGGGGAAAGGAGCTGAGGAAAAATGAAAAAACAGTTTTTTCCATTTATTAGTACCATTTATTGTTCCTCAAGGAAGTGGTGCTAGTCATAATCCACAGGAATGTACTGGGAAGTGCCAACCCGAGATCTCATGCTTGCACAGCTGCTCTAATTCATGAAAGGGCAGCACAACCAGACCGGGAGCTGGAATGGACGTTAGGTTCAGTAGTACCAAACCCAAGTTATACACTGGGGGAGACAACAACTTTCATTATTATTATTCCTATTATTAATACTTTCCTGAAATCCTAACAATTTCTAACATCAGAGTGTAGGTTTGGAAAGCAAGCATTTTTTTTTTAACTTTGAGTACCCAGAGATTTAAATACTGCTTTGTGCTTGTTATATTCTGCAAGTGGAAAACCATAAAATACAAAGAAAGTCCACAATGAGCAAAACCCATTATGAGAAAAATACATTCCATTTCTTTTATGAATAATTCTGTGCTTAAAATATATCAGTATAAGGTCTGTAGACTAGATAATACTATTGTATCAGTGTTCATTTCCCAATTTTGATAAGTATCCTAGGTAAGAGAATGTTATTTTTAGGAATTACTTGAGTATCTAGGGTTGAAAGGGCATCATGTCTGAGAGGGAGAAAGTGGGGCAGGAGGGAGGTGCAGGACAAAGGAAATGTGACGAAATTTAGCACTAAGGCAATCTGGNTAGGAATTACTCAAGTATCTAGGGTTGAAAGGGCATCATGTCTGAGAGGGAGAAAGTGGGGCAGGAGGGAGGTGCAGGACAAAGGAAATGTGACGAAATTTAGCACTAAGGCAATCTGGATGAAGGGTCTGCAAGAATTCTTTGTACTATTTTTGCAACTTTTCCACACATCTGAAATAATTTCAAAATCAAAATTACATAGATTTAAATATATGTATGCATATTTATGTATATGTATATATAAAATAAGTGAGGGACTTTCATGCTTTTAAGGAGCAAGAAATCAGTAAACACTCTGATCGTATGGCACACAAAATGAGAAATCTGCATAATGGCCATTTTTATTCTGTAATTTCCCTCAAGAAAATACTCATTCACCCTCCACACTCCATGTGCAAGCGCTGCTCTGTTCAGCTCAGTGCACAGTGAGGTAGCTCGGGTGGTTCCTGCCCTCCGGCCACATCCATCCAACATAAAACCTCATCCCATTCCTCCACCCACAGCCAAGTGAGCAAACAGCCTACAAAGTAGATCACTTAAAACCAGATGACATTCTAGCATTAATCATGCCATCATAGTGTGAGGCGATATGGAGGTAGACATGGGTGCATGTGGGAGGAAACGGAACGTCAATCCATCTTCTCCAGAAACAGCCGCCAGAGGACCAGAGCAGTATGTGGGGCCACGGAGCACCCATTTTCCTCCATGAAACCGGCATCATAGTGTGAGGCGATACGGAGGTAGACATGGGTGCATGTGGGAGGAAATGGAACGTCAATCCATCTTCTCCAGAAGCAGCCGCCAGAGGACCAGAGCAGTATGTGGGGCCACGGAGCACCCATTTTCCTCCATGAAACTTCTCCAGCCTGGCAAGAAGAAGTGGTTATATATTCCACGTGGGAAAGAATATTTCCCACTGCAGGAAAGGTGGTTTTCCAACTGATACATTTGAAGGATTTTATACAAACAGAACATGTGCTCTAAAGAGAAAAGCCATGAAATGTTTACATGCAATCAAAGTGGTTCCCAGGCAGCTCCAGCTGTGAGCGCTGCAGGCAAGACAGGAAAGCAGGAGGGATGCGAGTCGGAGACTGCAGTAAAGGGACCGAGCATGGACAGGACAGAGGTGCTTGTCAATCCAGGCTTGTCAAGACCCAGTCCATCACACTTCTGTCTCCGTGTCCTTTTCACTTCTCCTGCCACCTAGCACATCACAGCATCACAGATATTAGAGCAAACAGAGCTTGAGAAGGATCATCTAAGTCAATGATTGGCAACCTTATTCTGAAAAGGGCCAGTTAGTAAATATTTTAGTTCAAAAGCTACTATAGACACCAAATAAGTGAATGAGTGTGGCTATGTTCCCACAAAATTTTATTTTATTTTTTAAAAATTTTATTATTATTATTATTATTATTTGTCTTTTTTTGTGACCAGTAAGGGGATTCCAACCCTTGGCTTGGTGTCGCCCGCACCGCGCTCGGCCAGTGAGTGCACCGGTCATCCTTATATAGGATCCGAATCCACGGCGGGAGCGCCGCTGCGCTCCCAGCGCCGCACTCTACCAAGTGCACCACCGGGCCAGCCCCCACAAAATTTTATTTACAAAAACATGCAGACCAGATTTGGCTCATAGTTTTTGTCAGCCTCTCATCTAGTCCACCTCCTGTTTTTTGCTGTTGAAAACACTGTTGCCCAGGACACTGAAGTGACTTTTCCAGATCTCTCAAGTGTGTTCTCTTCAGTAGCTCAGTCCTTTTCTTTGTTTATAGTTTGTAATTTGCTTGTTCCCAATCCAAAGCAGCTGGTGATCTTGGGTTATTCTCAAGCAAAAATCTAGTTCTGACTATTTGGATAATTAATATATATATACCATCTAATTATCTGCCTGCAGTTTTAAAGTTAATTTCACATACCCAGAGCAAAGAATATAAAGTTGTGGGAAAACAAATAAGCCAACAACCTCTTTCACCAAAAAATCAGGGCATTTGGACATACGTACTTCATGGCAGTATAAGTAAACCACTAGTGGAAAAAAGATCTAGATAAAAGAAAGAAAAGAGCTGGGTTCGTGGGCAGGGAGAAAAGATGAGATGGGCCAGTTAGAGAAACTGGCCCTGCAAGATCTAAGAACTGGATGTCAGGTGCTTTGCTGCCGGTGACTGCACAGGAATAAACACGTCTTCACTTCCTAGTCTCACTAGGCTTCTGTGGGTTTTCTCTTTCAGACCACACCTAACCTAATTGTTTTTCCTTCATGTCAGATCCATCCAGGCTTCTTCCTTCTGAACTCTACACTGAAGGCCCTGCATCATCTCATCCCGAAATCCAGGTAAGAATCACATAACCATGAAAAGAGTGCAAAGACACTTTGCCTATGTAGCATCCCCCAATGCAAAGGAATGGCAAAAGCAACAAAAATACCCAGGTTTCCCAAGACACAAAATGAAATTTCAGTTTCAGTGTCAAAAAAGCAGGATGACTGGAGCAATTTCTGAATTCTTCTGATGACAACAATCCAAAGTACCTCTGTTCTGTGGCCCAGTGGAGGGTTTTCTTAATATACGTTAGCACCTCTTACACTTAAAAAAAAAACTGGCTTTTCCTTTGTCTTGTCTAGCCAGCTGAGGATCTGCTAGCACAGTTGCTATTAACCCTTGCATTTAGCATGGAATCTATCCTGAAAGTTTCACTAGAGATAATCCACTATTAAAATGATAAGGCAAACACATTGACTCCATATACAGAATGCACAGTGGTGGCTTTGAGTTCACACTGTGAACTGACACAGAAGCCAGTCTCCAGATGGGGGTGGCTAAGATAACCAGCTGGGCTTTATTCAGTGTGTGGTGACAGAGATTATCCTTTGGTTTCTGTCTGGAGCTGCTATTCATAAAGGCTGGAGCTACCTGAAACTCAGCTTTCTAAGAGAATTTCCTTTTTTCTGCAATTGCTGAATTCCACTGCTACAAATAGCTGCAAGCCACGGGAAGAGGCTTTAAAAAGGCATGAATACGAGACTGGGAATGATCCTGGGCTGAAATAACCAAACAAAAAGAGACTTTAGAAAGAAAAAAAAAATTAGAGAAATTTCTTTTTTAGGTATCAGAGTATTTGGTTCTTTAAACTATGACCCTGATCTTGATATTTTTCTGGGAGGTGGTTAAGTCCTTATTAGTCCTTTGGATAGTGATGGCACAATTCTCGCCAGGATATCAGTGGCTAAATACATACAGAAACCTGATGGCAGCTGCCTTTCTCATGGTTAAAAACTAGCAGCAGGGCTTCTTCCTTCTCTTCTTCCTTCTTTCCCTCCTTTCTTGTATCTCCTTCTCCCTCCTTTTCTTCTTTTAACCACTCAGTAGATAGCATGCAGGGAAGGATCATGCCCGTTTTACTCACAATTTTATATGACTGGCACAACTTTTGGTACCTGGAATGTGCTTAATAATCTTTGCTGAATAAGTAAGTGAATCTATAGAATGCCAAACACCAAGCTAGGCACTCAGGTTGCATAAATCCTATCCCACAGGTTCTTCTCCAGATGGAACCTGAAAAGGTATGTTTAGGGAGGCAGACAGAATTGGATCTATGTTTGTGCAAAATGGGGCACCTTTTCCTAAAGAGGGACTAGAGGCATTTGCTGAGTTATAACTTAAAGTGGAAATGTTCACGCTTTTACTTTGTAATCATGGAAGCCACTGGAATGGGCAGGGTGAATGAATGCCCCTGAAATGAATGTGTGATTCTCCCCACTTTCTGGGATGAATGCAAAAAAACCTTTCATCTCAAGAAAAGAGGCCCCTAAGAAGGCTGAGTGACCAGAAAAGGTGGTTGTTTTTTTGTCCTGAAGGTGACTAAACACTTTGCTCAGTCCCATCATCACTGGCCAGGTTGGGCTTCCTCGGCCAGTAGAAGTTTCTCAGCATCATTTGGAACCAAGTTCCAGAATGCCCCCATGGGTCCCCCTGGACCAAAGCCACTGTCCCACTTTCCTCTGCCATCCTCCTGCACTAGAGCTCTGGGTAAGGGGATCCAGGCTCATGCTGGACCTTCTGAATGACTTCCAATGACTTGGACTTAAGTGTCAAAAGTTTGGAAGAGGTACAGTTAATAGCCATGTAGGAGGCAACACCGCTGCTTTAAAGACCCTAAAGTTGGCTAAATCTCAATGTATATTCAACACCTTTCTGTTAACCAGCCTCCCAATTAGCAATCTCATAATGGAATAATAAATTTACTTTAAACAATGACCAATGCATCACAGCTAGGGGTCTCTTCCTGAACTTAGTGACAGACATTTTAACTGCTACTTTCTGAAAGACCCTCTGTGGCACACAAGTCTGGACAGAACCTCAGCTGACTGGCCTGCCTGACCATGAAGCAGCCTCAAAAGTCCATGTAAGCCACAGGAGCCTTCTAACTTCTGGCCAAAATGATGTTTGTTATATTAAACATTACAGAGGCCAACAGCAGGTTATCCTGTTGTCATCTGCAATAACAGAGGCTTGAGTGGACAGCAAGAAAACTGGGCCCCTCAACTTGAAAAGCACCCAGTAACACCATGCTTGAAAAAGCACAAAACTTGAAAAATGAAATTTTCTGTTTCTATTCCCATTTTTACCCAACCGACCCTCCCGTAACTTGCAAATCATTTTTTTTTAAGTATGATTAGCTATGAAAGGAGAGAAAGCAAGAGTCAGGAGTCAAAGAGATGAACTTGAAAAATGAAATTTTCTGTTTCTATTCCCATTTTTACCCAACCGACCCTCCCGTAACTTGCAAATCATTTTTTTTTTTAAGTATGATTAGCTATGAAAGGAGAGAAAGCAAGAGTCAGGAGTCAAAGAGATAAAGGAGATATGTCTAAAGAGAAGCGGGATGGTCACTGTTCAAATGGGAGTGGAAGAGATTTCTTCACTAGATTAAAAGTGGGAAGAAACAGACTCTCATCTTTTCCAACACCAAGTGGCTCTGAGTTTTAAGTTTATGTCACTGTTCCTGAGAAGCCAACAGCATAATTTCAAGAACAGGAAACACGATGGCTTCTTTCTTAATCAAATTAAATAGCAAAATGAAAGCAATAATTAACACAAATTTACTTGGCAAATTAGCAAGACACATTAATTGAAACTATTTTTGATCATAAGGATATAATTAGAACAGTCTTTGGTGGATGAAAATATCTCTGAGGCATGAATCCAATCCATTGGACAACCTGATTATAAAGACCTTACGCTCAATGTGTAAATCCAAACTTACTGCTATGGAATGTAAAAGGAAGAATAAAGATTGATCAGCAAATATTCATTAAAATGGTCCTGTCCCAGAGCAAACCCTACTGGGATTTTAAGATGCACCAAATACTGTGCTACAATATATATTATCACTTCTACCGTTTTGTCCTCTCAAAAAGTAGTAAATAAAACCACCATTGTTAACACACAGCATAAGCCATTACTGACCCTTTGTCCATAGCCACAGGCTGGTGGCAGGAGCACAGGACACTGAAGGCTGACAAAAGGAAGACAGGCTGAGATGCCTTTTCTCCCCTTAGCCTTATCTTCCACTTACACATCCCACTACTCAGTGAAATCCAGTTCTATAAAACTCTAAGCTCATCTACACTGGCCATATGAAACCAATCAGCACATGGCATTGCCCTGGCAGCAGTGAGCACGGACACACAACAAAGCTGGCTTAAGTAGAGTGCGAAGAGAGACTTTCACTCCATCACTGATGAAGAAGCTCACCCCTTTTTTGTTTTATTTTGTTTTGTTTTTGACATGAACAAGGACGCTGAGAACCACAAGTGCCAAATGCACTTCTGACTGTAGGAAGAACTAGTCTCAGGATGAAGCCAGGGACAGATGGCAGATGGTTATAGCCACTACGGAGGGTTCTTCCCGAAGCTGGGCCTGGAAGCATCTTTGAGCCCCTGAATCAATCAAGCCTGTAGTTTACCTTAGCTTTGCCCTTGGAGCAATAAGAGATCTTAAATGTCTTCTTTGTCTGAGCCAGTTTGAGTCAGACTTTTATAATCTAAACCTAAAGCATCCTAATTGATACAAAATTTAATAAATGTTTAGCATAGCACAAAAAATTTTTTTCTATATAACTTAGGGCAATCTTGTTTCAAAATATGATCAATGACCACTGGTACCTGAATCACATGGGATACATGTTTAAAACCCAAATGAGAGGATCATAATTTCTGAGATGTGGAGACTAAAAATCTATATTCTCAACAAGACTACTTCTAATTCTAAGCTAAAGGTTGAGAGCTACTGCCAAGACAAGCTATACAATTTTAGCTGAAGAATTTAAACATTCATCATGTAGCCTGTCTGGGACTGTTGGTTCCCTGTTTTAAGAATGTGTATATTCATACCTGCTCCTTGCTTCTCATAAATAAGTGTGATCCAAAGATTGCTATCTTTGATTTGTAAAAGTGGGTATTTTTGCAAAATTGCTTCAAGGCACTGCACCTAATGAAATATAAAAATACTTGAAAAATAATCAATAGACTTACAAAATTGTTTTTAAGTCATATAAAAAAGTCTCTCCTATTTTCTTTTCTAAGGAAAGAAGATATTTTTGAAAAAAGGTTCTATTAGCTTCCTACCACATTATATTACAACCATGAAGGCGAGCTTTTTATGAAATCCCTTCTTGCCTAACTACCACTTCCATTTTTGAACTCAGTTTAAATGTTCTTCTCCTCGGAGGCTCTTCTTACCCTGCTAACCTAAATAATTACCCTCCACCATGGCTGATATCTGGGATTAAAACCTATTGAAACAGGGAAGCTGTACATGAAGCAGGCTCCTTCCTGGCTCTTCTCCCTACAACCAGCCCCTCCATGTCACCCTAAAACACACCCACACGCACTCCACACCTGCCCAAATCCTATAAAACCTTGAGGGCTCAGCTAAAAGTAAAGCCCCTCAGAAGCTGGGGTTGTTGGTTACCAAAGCATAGCCAACCCCACTGTGCCTGTTATCCTTAGAAACCCAGAAAAAGAGCATTGGTTAGAGAAGACCACCCTGGTAGGTAGACGGCACCATAAATCCATACAGGGGACCCACTGACTTTTCAACAAATGGTGTTGAATAACTAGATATACAGAATAAATTTCCTCAAAAAGCTCCCAAGTGAGGTCAGGTCCCCTTGAATTGTGATGTAGCAACTAAATACCAGTCAGGTTACTTTCAGCTGCAAGTAAGAGGCCTGCAAGTAATGGCCTCAAACATTACCCAGTAAGGAAATGAATTACTGTGTGTCAGCAAAGTTGGAAGCTTCTAGGGCAAAGCCAGCTTCAGGGATGACTGAGCCACGGGCTGGTTTCTACACCCACCTCCACCCCCAGAGGCTGCCTACTTCTGCTGTTCCAGCTGCCAGGGGCTGCCAGGTGAGGCAGAGTGCTTTCTGGTGCCTTTCCCTTCTGTCTCAGAAGCCTCTGAGAATATCGCCTTCAGTCTCACTGGCTCAAAAGGCTTCAGCCTTCCCATCCCATGCCAGTGTTAGGGGTGGGGTGACCAAGATTGGTTTACAGTGCTTGCCACCTTATTTCCCACCACCCAACAGGAAAATTGTAGTGCTTATACAGCACGCTAGGATAATTGGATGGGGCTACTCAGTGCAGAGTCTTCAACTACCCTAAGCCCTGTGCAGGTGCCCTGGAGGCTTGGGGATTAGCAAAGAGCATGTCTGAAATGAAGCCATTTTAAGCATGTCAGATGTATTCTTTGGCTGAGATCAGGGATGGTCAAATTATGGCCCCACTGCCTGTTTTTGTAAATAAAGTTTTATTGGGACACACCTATTAACTTCCATGCTATAACCGCAGAGTTGAGTCGTTGCAAGAGAGACCACATAGTTCCCAAAGCTGAAAATATTCACTATCTGGCTTTTTACAGAAATGTTTGGCAAACTCTGGTTTGGACTCACCAACTAGGGTGGAATAACATCAGCAAGGCAACCACAATGCCCACTGTAGCACCCGGATTTTCCTTTCTAACATACTTCACATGTGTATTATCTTTTTAAATATCTGCCTGCCTTGCTAGTTTTAAGCTCCCTGAGGGCAGTGAACAGTGTCTTTTTTTTATTCATTGCTTATGCCATATTGCCAGCACCTAGCCCAGGACCTGGCACATTGTAAGCATTCTATTAATATTGGTTGGCTGAATAATCAAAATGAATGCACTCCTTAAATAATTTTCCCTGTAGGAGCAAAAGCAATTATTTCTTTTAGGATGCTCTAGACAAGAGAGTAACATTTCAAAAACAGCATGCCAAGAAAGCAACCCGTATTCTACAAGAAGGAGGGCATGAGCTGTAATAACATTAACATTTCCCAACCCTTAGGAGGAACATGTGCTCACACACTGTCTCCTTTGAGAGGAAATAGAAATAAGCTCGGATTCTCAGAAGTGGCAGAGGCAGGGTGTGGCTCTATAGCAAACAGCGTGTATGTCACTGACAATGAGCCCCAGAGCCTTCTTACTGAGAATGGTCCCCCACGAACTCATGCTGTGGCTCACCAGCCCAGTCTAAGGTACCCTCACAGTTTAGCTCCGTAATTTCTGACTTCACCAACTCTCTGAAGTTCAGCTTTCATTAATGTCAGGGTAAGAGTAACAAGTTTTTAAAGGCTGAAAACATAGGACGTTAGGTAAAATAGGCCTAGTGATATCCCTATGCCAGTTTCTGTTTTGGTCTTCTTCTGAAAGAAAAGAGGACAGAGTCCACAAAAATAATAGTAACCTGGAGAAACAAAACTTGATAAACCCAAAATACTTATTCAGGAGGCCTAGAACTCATTTATAATGCCAGCTTTTTTTTTCCTTATCATGTAATCGAAGAGAAAAAAAAGCAAAACACTATAGTTTCTTAAATTCCACAATGGTTTTAGTGAGTTTAGTAACATTAGAAATTATTACTATTATCAAAGAGGCAAGTGTTTTTATAAGTTTTATTTTTGATATTGCAAATTTTTAATTCACAATGCTAAGATACAAAATACTGGCCTATAGTAATGAAAATCTGAGTTTTATTATAATCTGCTAATTAATATAACAACACACAACAGATCAACAAGAATAGAATTCTAATCAAGTTGGGGCCTGTGTTAATTAGCCAAGAATGCCTCAAACACCAGGAAAAGAAAAATGCCAAACACAATATTGAAATATCTCCCCTGGACACAGTTTGCTTTTAAAAAAAAAAAAAAGCTGGCAATCTATTTTGTGCAAGCATTTTTTGCTTCTCTACATTTATGGCAATCACAAACTAATCCAGACTTAGGAAACCTCGTCATCAAGGAGAAAAGAATGGACAAAGGAAAATCTTTTATTTTTTATCCATGCAAAATAGGGGGTATTTAGAACACAGTCTTCTCTATTAAAAGAGCCAGTATTATTTTTGAGGATGCAGGGTGGTTGTTATCCATTAAATCAAGTAAAAATTGCTTCATTTTCAAATCCACAGACCTCTGATATTGTATCGCATTTGTCCATTTTTCTCAGAATCTAAAAGAAAATTTTCATAGAAGTACTAACAAAAATTTTGACATAATGATTTGGGATACAGCAATATTGCCATTAGACCAATTCCTTCCCTAAGAATTATTTTTTTCCTTAGAATAAAATATTTAATGTGAAAAGTAGATGTTTTGTTAGTAACTTACTATGCACTATTTTTCAGAAACTTAGTCTGTCCATCCGTTTAGTAGGGGAAAATATATTTGCAATCACTTGCCAGTGATAGACTTCAGGATGCATTACCCCAAATTGACACCTTGGCATTTGAGAAAACAGCACAAGCAGGAAGGTCACTCTCACCTTTCCCTGTCCTTCTCCCCTGAAGCAGGTCATAAAACCTAGAAAGTATTTTCTGACCTTCCCATGAAACAGGTCATAAGACCCTCATTCAATAGGTGCTCTCCATATACCAGGCGGGAAGGAGCTTCCTTATCTCTGAAGACACAGGGACACTGGGAGGAATCTGAGCAAACAGGCCTTGCTAAGTCCCTCTGGTTTATTACCATGAGATCAGACCCCGTCTGTCCAATCACTCTTCTCCATGATTATCCACTTCTTATCACACCTAGCATAAAAATACACAGGTTTACCTGCTTCTCCAGGTCTTCGTTTCCTTATGAAGGCTCCCATGATATGTAAATTTATTTTAAGTGAATTTGTATGCTTTTCTCTTGTTAATCTGCCTTTTGTTATAGGGGCCTTAGCCATGAATGTAGCAATAGGTGAGGAAAAGATATTGCTTTTCCCCTACAGCAAAAAGTGTTTTATGGGTTCATATTCTTCTATCTAGTAACACCAATTCTAAAAAAGGACTCTAAGAAAATAATTTAGTAAAGGAAATACTTGTCTTCATTAAACTACTCATTACAGTATGTCTTAAAACAACAGAAACTGGAATAGCCTAAATGCCCAACTAGAAAGAAATAAGGAAGTGGTTAAGCAAATGCAGGTTAGTCAACCAAGTGGAATATTCCCCAATTATTACAAATTAAAATGATGCCGACCACGTAGTACTATGAAAAATTTTTACAGATTGCAAAGGAAGAAGAATACACTACAGTGACAAGTGAAAAATATCTGAGATTTTCTTAATAGTACACTGAAAGGCAAGTTCACGAGGAGCCCTTCATCTATGTGTAAACATTCACCCGTGTGGTCACATCTCTCAGAGTGTCACCTTGCTGCTCCTGCTGTGGGGGTCTCTGTGGTCTCTCGGGGCCTTTCCTCATTCCTCTCTGTGCCTTTGCTGCACTGTAGACCTCGCCTGCTGGGCACTTCTGGCTACTCCTGACAATCCACATGCACCCCTTTCTTTGTTCAAGACCCAGCTCTGCTTTCCCTCCTTTCATAAAGTGGTCTATGACCCTGGAATGGAATGGCCTTTGGAGTCCTTAGTCCTTACTGTCATTTCCCTGATTGCTTTGAGTGACTCTTCTTCTCAGAGAGACTGCAAATTCCACAGGCAGAGGTGTTTCTAACACATACAATGAGTAATAAATACATGATTTTTGAATAAATTAATCAATGAATATAAACTCTTGAGAGCAGGGCCATTTCTTATCCTTGTAATTCCAATACTTATCATAGTGTTGGGCAAATAGTAGATTATCAATAACCCTTCACTAAACAAATGGATAAATGAATGACAGAGGTGTTTTTAACACATACAATGAGTAATAAATACATGATTTTGAATATTTTAATCAATGAATATAGACTCTTGAGTGCAGGGCCATTTCTTATCCTTGTAATTCCAATACTTATTATAGTGTTGGGCAAATAGTAGATTATCAATAACCCTTCACTAAACAAATGGATAAATGAATGTATACACAGGGTACTTTTAAAAGTTCATGGAAAAATAGAATTAAAAGACAATACAAATATTTCCGTGAACTTTTTGAAGGCCCCTTTGTATATCGTCACACATAACTTCTGGCAGCAATACCAGGGATATGTTTTTCTTATTCGTCCCTTTTTCACCTTCTTCTTCTATGAAGCATCACATAAGGCTCTTTTTCTAAAAGGAGTGTCACCCACGCAGAGCGCTTACCCAGGTCGAACTGGCTGGAAACGTAGCCACAGGTCTGCCGGACTTCCTCACTGTCCCAGCCCAAGGGATAGAGGGCACAGCCAGCACCGATCAGCAATCCTGCGAAAAGATAAGGTCAGAGCTTTACAATGCATCGCTGTATCCCTAGATCAAGGATGGGTGGGGAATCAATATTTAGCAATATAACAAGACCATGATGTTTACTTTTTGGAAAACACTAGTCACAACTTTCTTAAGCAATCAAGGTCAGTATGATTCCAAGAACAAGTTCAAGTCTGTTTAAAAGAAAAAAAAAAAAAAAACTTGACAGCTCAGTTTGGTTCCAACTTTGCCTTTTAAAGCATTAAAAGCCTTGCAAATCCAGTTTAGGAAATGCAATCCAGAAGCCCTTTCGATGGGTCTTGTAAAAAGCTGACCAATTCTACCATTAGTCTAGGTAAAGAAGAAATTTAAGAGCAAGCAAAAGTTCCTACTAGGTTATACTTCATCGTTTATTAGATTTATTTTGTTTCCAATTTAAGAATCATAATAGAATATTTCAGCATTGTCAAATTTTACGAGGGACAGAAAGAATATACAGATTTTCATGAACCACTTTGGCACGTTAATTGAACCTGTAAACCAACTGCTCAGTTGGGAATCCACATGTCTCAGAGATACTCTAGAAGACAGACACTGTAATCTAAGTCCTCCTTGAGCTAAAACCAAAGGTTTGATGATTAAACTGAAGAAATCGACAGGTTTATTTTAATATAAACTAAGTTATTAGGGCAGCACACTCTGAGCTGACAGCTTTCAATTGGCGAGTCTTCAGTTGTGCATGAAAGCATAATATGGTTTTACAAGAAGCTGAATGAGGTTTAAGCGCTCAGGTTTGAATCTGTGGGCTAATCTGAAAGTAAGATCTTGTCTTGTCAATCAGTGAGTATTATCATCACTAGTTAGTACCACAAATGTGCTAAGCCAGCAGGACCAATGTATACATTGTTGATGGGTGAGAATGTGGGTTATCAGGAGCTAAATGAGAGAGCCCCCTAAATAAGAAAATCCATTAACATGGTAATATGGAGGAGTGGCAGGGCCCCAAATGCTTCTATAAGAGGAGGCCTTCAATATTTCTGCACTGAGTCCCTTCCATCCCCCTTTTGTCATTCTCCCCTCCACCCTCTCCCCAGCCCCTGGTGGGTGACTTGGAGTAGTTTTAACCCATATGAATAATCTATTTCCTCACAGGCATCTAAGATGGGGCTGCTTTCCATCTCCCTCCCCAACCACTATGCTGAGCTGTAAGGAGAGACATCCCCCAGGGATATGTTTTTCTTATTCGTCCCTTTTTCACCTTCTTCTTCTATGAAGCATCACATAAGGCTCTTTTTCTAAAAGGAATGTCACCCATGCAGAGCGCTTACCCAGGTCGAACTGGCCGGAAACGTAGCCACAGGTCTGCCGGACTTCCTCACTGTCCCAGCCCAAGGGATAGAGGGCACAGCCAGCACCGATCAGCAATCCTGCGAAAAGATAAGGTCAGAGCTTTACAATGCATCGCTGTATCCCTAGATCAAGGATGGGTGGGGAATCAATATTTAGCAATATAACAAGACCATGATGTTTACTTTTTGGAAAACACTAGTCACAACTTTCTTAAGCAATCAAGGTCAGTATGATTCCAAGAACAACTTCAAGTCTGTTTAAAAGAAAAAAAAAAAAAACTTGACAGCTCGGTTTGGTTCCAACTTTGCCTTTTAATGCATTAAAAGCCTTGCAAATCCAGTTTAGGAAATGCAATCCAGAAGCCCTTTCAATGAGTCTTGTAAAAAGCCAACCAATTCTACCATTAGTCCATGTAAAGAAGTTATTCAAGAGCAAGCAAAAGTTCCTAATAGGTTATACTTCATCGTTTATTAGATTTATTTTGTTTCCAATTTAAGAATCATAATAGAATATTTCAGCATTGTCAAATTTTACGAGGGACAGAAAGAATATACAGATTTTCATGAACCACTTTGGCACGTTAATTGAACCTCGGCACGTTAATTGAACCTGTGAACTAACTGCTCAGTTGGGAATCCACATGTCTCAGAGATACTCTAGAAGACAGACACTGTAATCTCAGTCCTCCTTGAGCTAAAACCAAAGGTTTGATGATTAAACTGAAGAAATCGACAGGTTTATTTTAATATAAACTAAGTTATTAGGGCAGCACACTCTGAGCTGACAGCTTTCAATTGGCGAGTCTTCAGTTGTGCATGAAAGCATAATATGTTTTTACAAGAAGCTGAATGAGGTTTAAGGCTCAGGTTTGAATCTGTGGGCTAATCTGAAAGTAAGATCTTGTCTTGGCAATCAGTGAGTATTAGCATCACTAGTTAGTACCACAAATGTGCTGAGCCAGCAGGACCAATGTATACATTGTTGATGGGTGAGAATGGGGGTTATCAGGAGCTAAATGAGAGAGCCCCCTAAATAAGAAAATCCATTAACATGGTAATATGGAGGAGTGGCAGGGCCCCAAATGCTTCTATAAGAGGAGGCCTTCAATATTTCTGCACTGAGTCCCTTCCATCCCCCTTTCGTCATTCTCCCCTCCACCCCCTCCCCAGCCCCTGGTGGGTGACTTGGAGTAGTTGTAACCTATACAAATAATCTATTTCTTCACAGGCATCTAAGGTGGGGCTGCTTTCCATCTCCCTCCCCAACCACTATGCTGAGCTGTAAGGAGAGACATCCCCCCCATTGGCAGGTGCAGCCAGGGGCTGGCCCTTCTGCAGCGTGGCTTCCAGGCATCCCCTCCTCATCACCCACTACACTTAGGACTGAGATCACCAGCTGTAGCTCCTTTTCATCCCTGCACTTCCTGATTTCAGGAATTCTTCAAAACAGCTTCTCTGACCTTCACTTTCCCAGACCTTCTGATAGGTCTTTAAAACTTGAAATCCCTGAGCTACATCCCTTCCTACCTGAAATATCTGCAGTGGTTCCTATCACTGGCCAAACTGAATGGTACCTGCCCCACTTAAGCAAGGGCAGAGAGGCTGATACAAATCTTGATACTCTACCATTTTTCTTGAACATCATCCATTTCTTCAATTAAAAATTACCTCTAATATAATTTATGCTAATTCTTAAACTTCTGGGGGTCTCTGGTTAGGAAATTTAACATGGCAATTAACCTTTCCTGGAAGGATATTTCAAATGTTAACTAGCCATCCTTAGTGTGGACTGAAGTCCTCTAGCATTTTATTGTCTGTACTGAAGTACTGTATTGTAAAGTAGAGACAATTAAATGTAAAAGTGAGAACATCTTTCTAATGGAAGAAATTCGCCATTGTTCAGTTTTAGCCGTGTTAAACCTGAGTCCACGTTGTAGCAATCGATGTTTAATGGAAGCACAGTTTAGAAATCCTGAATTAGATACCACTTGGGTCTTGTGCTGTATGCTGAAATGGGGCTCAGAGAATATCCTGGAATTTGAAGTGATTGTCCAAATGGTATCTTAGTGACCTGACAGTTTTTAATAGCTCTAGTTGCCTAATTTGCTCCTGGGGAGTCAATGACTCCATTAGAATTTCTGGCTCACAAACTTTTATATTACTCACATGGATTTTCTTTATCAGATTTATAAACCTTGTGGTTACCACATGGGCTTAATTTTAACCAAATGCCTTTGTCACTGCCATAAAAGACATCACGAAAAAAGTCACATTATCACCCGTTTTGAAAATCTGTGCATATGGGAGAGAAAATGAGGAAGATGCTACAAAACAAGGCAGCCTGAGGAAGGTGGGAACACAGGCGGGTTGTCAGAAGGGGTGTGAGGTCATTTGCAACCACAGCCAAATGCCTTTGTCACTGCCATAAAAGACATCACGAAAAAAGTCACATTATCACCCATTTTGAAAATCTGTGCATATGGGAGAGAAAATGAGGAAGATGCTACAAAACAAGGCAGGCTGAGGAAGGTGGGAACACAGGCGGGTTGTCAGAAGGGGTGTGAGGTCATTTGCAACCACAGGCTCACTTGCAATTAAGATTATTTTTGCAATTAAAAATTGCAAAATTATTTATGCAATAAAATTATTTTTTAAAATTATTTTTGCCATCCTAAAGACTTTGCCACTTTTAAGGGGTCATAAGTAAATCACAAATTAGTGTAAATTCATTCAATCTTTAGTTTTCACCCAGCACCTTGGAGAAAGCAGCTATCTGGAGGCAATAGACCATGAGAAAGGCTATTTTGCAGGAGGTCTTAAACTGTACAGAGATGGTACCTCCTAAAAAAGAAAAAAATAATAATAATTCAATAGATAACTCAATAATCCTTAAGTTTTTAAAAATTCTATTTTAATATGCATGGCCTATTAGGCTGTTTCATCCTGAGTACCCTGGAGTTTGGGACTCACCCCAGTCAAGGACGATTAAAATATTTTAAGAGCCAAGTAAGTGGAATGACCTCTGAGAAGAAGCCAATGTTAATGGAGAAGAGACGACACAGATAGACAGGTGGGCACTTCAGAGCTGTTCATGATGCTGTGTTATTAAAGAAGTCTGTTCTCTAGCCCCGAATGGGCTCCTGGACCCAAACCTTAGCCTGAATATACTCTCTCTGGCCATATATCACCTATGGGAGAGTTCCTAATAGAAAATCTTATTAGTTTTCATAAAATGCTAGAAAGATCTGCCATGATACTAATTATTCCTTAGAACTTGAGTGTGAAGTCTGCAGTCTGTGAAGAGCTCAAAGTAAGCACCTGGGGCTGCGAATGTTCCCTTCTGCAAAACTCTTTCAATTCAAACTCAGTGCTGAACACTTAGCCAGTGGAGCATTAACATAACAATCCAGCTCCTGCCAAGAAGGAAAAACAAACCTCTAGTCAGCCAGTGCCAGTTACTCTCCACAGGTGGTAAGAATAGAATCCTCATGTTAAACTCATAAAGCCTTATTTTTTTTTCCAGGCACTCTTGAAAGTTTTTATGTGATCTCACTTTTTCTCCATGACTATCGCTCCATTCTTTTTCCACAGTTTATTCTTTTTTTATAGCGTAACTTTTTCCACCCATCGCCCCATCAGTGGTCACACCAGCATTTCCCATCAATTCATCTTTTATGTTTTGGATACTCTTTTCTGTCCTCCAGTTCTTTTATCTTCCTGTCTGTGGCAAGCACTGGGGGAAATTGTTTTCTTTATTGTTCTCATGAAAGATGCTCAATCTTGTAGCCTGTTATCTGGGTTTTTCTTTGGAAGAGGTTGGCATGTTTCCATCTCAGAGTCTCCACATGCTAATTTATGTACATGATATTCCTTCATTTTCATCCGCAGATAACTGCCCCTTTACAAAATGTAGCAACAAAATAAATCCAGTGGTGGGGAGCGAAGAAGTGAAAGGGCCAGTATTATAAATCTTCAGACCCCAAAAATGCACTTAGGAGTATACTATTTGAGTATTCCACAAAAAGAAGGCTTGGTTCGGCTCTAGTAAACCATGCCTCCTTTCAAAGTGCTTTCTGGAAACTGAGGCACAGAGGATGTAAGAAGCTTGTCCAAGGACACAGACCTCAGATTAATCCCAGAACTCCTGGATCCTGGTCCAGAGCTCTTTTCCTCCTATCATGACCCCAGTGCCTGGACATAAGTTCACTCCAACATCACATGCTCAGCACTCACAACCTGAGTTCACCCAGATACACGTTGGATTTGACCAACATCATGTTTTACTAAGTGGGACTTTGTATGTCTAAGTCCAGATTTCTTGCCTCTCTTGAATCATTAAAAGATGTGCTAATATTGAGCCTGCACACAGATGGCTAGAGACAAAACACAGCCATCTCAGTAAATGCCTTAGGTGCCCAGTCTCAAAGGCATTTCTGACTGGGGATTCCTAACTTATTGTACCTACTACTGGTTCTCTGAAGTCTTTAGCTTTGTCATCTCTGAAAGTTAAATCCCTTTTCTCTATGATACTCTCACTCTTTGCCTTAAATCTCAGACTCCACCATGAAAATACTGGCTGTTAAGGTCTAGAAACGTCAACACACAGCCTTCCCTGGCCACCCCAGCAGTGAGCTGTGTCACTCCTCCTGTGAGCTCCTATTGTGATGCACTCGCCACCATGTATTTGAGGCTTTCCCTATCGCACTGTAGTTATTTATAAGTATTACATCTCCTAGAAGGCTGGAAACTGTACTATGTTTACTTGCATCCAACTCACTCATTCATGGTATTTGTTAAACATTAAATAATAGTAATATTATTTATTTGGTACTTACAAATGTCTCAGAATAATTATATGACAGTTATATAATAGATAATATAAAATTGATCTGTTTTATATTATCTAACATTTAACAGACGAGGAAACTGAATCTTAGAGAAGCAGGCCTATGCTCACAAATCTGCTAAATGGTAGATCCAGAGACATACATCCAGGTCTGCCTCAGCCCTAAGCCAGGGCTCCCAACCTCTATCTTCCAATGGTTCCCAAGTCCCCAAGTGTTCATTGTACCAATGCTGGGCTTACCTTCCATGTTCACATGTGTACTGAACCCACTATATAAATGGAGAAGGAGGAATGGGTCAGAAGATCAAAAGAGATTTCGAGTCACCATTTCTCCAAGATTAAGATTGACTCTGCTGTAGCCACAGGGAACACTCTTACAGCTGCCTGTGGCCAAACACAAGGGATGAACTCTTGAGAACCTGCAGATCCAAACTTCCCTGGTTGCAGGTGAGGGAGAACCCCGAAAGAGTATCACACAGAGAACTTCTGTCCACAAGAGCACATAGAGGCATAAAGATGAGGAATGGGTTCTTTATCATAGGAAGGTTAGCCCAGAAAAGTATATCTTAACCTAACACTAAAATATATAATAGAAATATGATCATTTCTTAACTATCAAAAACATTTTAACAAATCAAATAAGACTTTCTTTTCTAAAATCATCCTGCCAAAGACAGCCTACTTTGAGTTTTCTTAAAATGTTTTTCAAAATGTCTCCTTGGTTTTCATTTCTTCTCCTTTTCCAACTCATGTGACAGAAGACACAAAAGAAAAATATATTGTGTTAGGCACCAAAGTATCTGCTCCTCAGCTCAGAGCAAAAATTCACAGACTAATTTTAGCCATGAGTGACTTGTCATCTTTTCTCTTTCTAGAGTCCAGGCGATCATTGATAGAAAAAAATAAAGTTGTTTCAAACAATGATCATCATCCAGTAAATCACATCTGAGTGAAAACAACATTTCTGGGGCTGATAGGTTAGATCACTTGGTTAGAGCTCAGTGCTGATAACGCCAAGGTCAAGGGTTCAGATCCCCTTATTGGCCAGCCACCAAAAAAACAAAAAGAAAGAAAACAAAACATTTCTAATCCCAGGAGTTAAGAGAACCTCAGTTCTATTGATTCACTTCTTCAGGATTCAGTTTTCCTTATCTGTAGAATGGGGAAAATACCTACCTCTTGGGGTTGTTGCAAGGATTAAAAGAGAGCGTGTAAAGAGGCGAGCATAGAACTTCCCAGTGGGAGTTTAGTGAACGGTCTTTATTGTTAAACTGTAGACCTCATGCTGCAGGCAGAGAAGGGTGGTGGACTTGTTTCGGGCCAATGTGTTTTTATACACACTTGCCTAATATGGAATCTTGCTCTCTCGGAGAAGTTCTTCTTCTTAGATGGAACGCAGGGAGGGCCCCAGCGAGGACATCTCTGTAACTGTGAGCAATGAACATTTGCCCTGGCAGTCACATCAGCCATGCAAACCTCAGTAAGCGCCAGTGAAACAGCCCAGCCTGGTGACCCCCAGACATGAGCAAAGGATTAGTACACCACTACCATGATTTAATACTTTTGTCTGCTCCTTTTTGTTTGTTTCTCACTTTTAAAGGCAACTTTGGCCTTTCTGTGAGGCAGGTTAAGAACTGATGCCCCTCCCTGGCAGGTAAAGACATGGAGTCACAGCCAGGTGGGGAGATCTAAGTGCCATCCATCACACAGGTGACCAGAGGCAGAGCTGGGATACAAACTCAGGGCCCCGGACTCCTGTCCCTGTGCTTTTGGTTCACTCCCTTCACTCTGAGACTGTGGAAAGGAAGCTAACAATGCTCAGGACCACAGCTGCACCTCTGAAACAGAAGAAATGCTCATTTTCACTGACCTTTAGGTGGACAAGTTACACCAGGAGAAAAATAAAGACACAGACCCAGACTTCCAGAGTATCGTGGCCCCATACAGCACTGCTCCGACTGATGTGCACAAGAAACTGATGGGGGCTTGTTAAATTATTTTTTCTTCATCCACCTTCTGAGACATCAGGAAAAAAAAAAAAAAAAACTTCATCTTTTTTCTTCAGGTCTTTTAAAAATACCATCAATTCCACTAAAAAACAGTAAAGCCATCTGGAATAGCTGATGGACAATAATTTGGAAGCAATTTCTTTCAAGACAGCTATAATGATTTTCCTTTCCCTCTTGAAAAGTCAAAGATAACTGAAACTTTTTACTTTTCCACCTGTGATTTACTGATCAGTCCCAAATAAGTTTTGAAAGTACTTGAGAATTTTGTTTCCAGTTAGTTCAAGACTGTTTTCTTACTTTAACTCAATTTTTAAACTCCCGCATCAGTCTTTAGCATTTTTTAATGTTCTAAATTAAAAAAAATCTGTTATATACATGGGAATATGATTACAAAGTATTTCACAATGGGAAAAAATATTCTATTTAAAATACTATGATAAGCTGTCACAATGAAATCACTCATATCTTTTCCAAATAGGTTATCCTAACCAAGACATTAAAATAAAAGTAGAAAACTCCAAAGTGGGTAAAAGCTGCATCTCACATTGCAGAGCGAGCAGAAGGCAGAATCAGGAACACTCATTCCTTAGTCTGATGACCTAATTATCTGATGTGAATTTTATACAAACAAAAACCTGACCATTAAACACCAGGTATATAGCCAGGGTTCAAACCATGAGATGTATTCTAAAAATAAATTACACATATAATACATAATAAATATATACACAAAATATATTTATAAAATATATTTTAAAATATATGTGGTAGAGAAAACAATACTAGTTGATTTCTGCTTTATGCATTGAGTTGGTGGGCTTTTGACTCGGTGCCAAGCATGGTACCTGTCACTGTGAAGGAATTCAAAACACTGAAGTGGTGCATTTACTTTAGCATCCGAGAGGAAGAAAAGTAATGTAGAAAAATCCACAAGTCAAGGTTGTACTTGGGTCATGTTAGCAGGGAAACCAATAATTACCAGAGAAGTCAGTTCATTTTAGGCTGGACATAAGGGAAGGTGGCTCTTATTGGATCAGCAGGTAAAGGGAACAGTCCTGGAGATGGGCAGACACAAAACGAAAATAGAGCAAGTTTGGAATCAAAGGAGTAGGGAAGAGTGGTGGCTGAATGATGGGAACAGGGTCAATGACCCTTGCAGAGGTCACTGATCCTGGGCCAAGGATGCCGGCCTTTAACTGGTAGGCAAAGGGGGACTGTATTAGTCTTCTAGGACTGTCATAACAGAATACCACAGACTGGGTGACTTAAGCAACAGAAATTCATGTTTTTACAGTTCTAGAGGCTGGGAGTCCTAGATCAAGGTGAGGGCAGGATTGGTTTCTCCTGAGGCCTCTCTCCTTGGCTTGCAGATGGCCGTCTTTTTGCTGTGTAATCGCCTGGCCAACACTCTGCACATGTGTATCCCCAGTGTCTCTGTGAGCCTAAACTTCCTTTTCTTATGAGGACACCAGTCATATTAGATTAGGGCCACTCTAATGGCCACATTTTAACTTAATCGCCTCTTTAATTCTCTCTCTCCAAATACAGTCACATTCTTAGATATTAGGGGTTAGGATTTCAACATAAGAATTTCAGAGTGGCCCAATTCATCTCATAATATAGACCTTAAAGTCTGGAGTTGAATTCCCAAATGACCTAAACTAGTGCTTCTCAAACTTTGCCATTAAATAGTCCTAAAGACAAAAAGGAGTGAACTCATACCTGAAGTTAGTCCTCCTCTGAAGCCGGTTTTCCTTACATCTATTTGAAAAATTATTGTGAAATTTTCCATTCTACTCCACAGATAGCCTTATTTTTTATATAAAAATTCATTCCCCAAATTTTGGAGTAAAATCGATGTTCCAGGAAGATACTTTGGGTTTATCCTGTGGTTTTACATATCCATAGCATACCACCCAATTCCCATTAAGTATATGTGTAGCTCAATTTTAGAAAAACCAATCTAGGCTGCAGCTCAAAAAAGATTAAGTGACATGCTCAAAGTCACAGTAAAAGAAGAAGAAAGGGAGTGAAATCTTTTGTTCTCTGTTCAAAGCTTTTTCTGCAGCACCACATAGTCACAGAGAAAAGAAGAAAGTACTCGATGGACTGGAATAGGCTATGCCACATTCAAATAGGTTCAGGGGCCACCTAGTGCTACCCTAAGAGTGAGATGCAGACATCCCCAGGTGACCCCATGGACCTGCCACTGTCCCCTTGAACAGAGCTGCAAGTGGAACGGTCCCCAGAGGTGTGAAAGGGGTGGCTCAGACCAGTTTTCTTCCAGAGGAACTATTCCCAACACCAAATTTCTAGCTTGCTTGTGAAAAGAGAACCATGCCTCAGATAAATGCCTCCTTTTCTGCGAACTAAGCAGCTGCTAATCAAAGGCTGCCAAGCATGATTCGTACTATCCAGAGCTTCACAGGAGGCATAAAAAGAAAGATCACAACATCATGTTTATCTCCCTTTCATTGCTGTTTCTGGCAATAGTATTACAGTCAGACAGGCTGAGTCAAAACAATTTTCTAAAAATATAGATCAGCTGAGACCATTTAAAGCCTCCTTTTATGGAGTTATCGTTAGGACTTTTCCCCTTGGGCTGCTTTGTGTACTCTTTCCCAGAGCCTCCTCTTCCAGGATCTAGTCATCTAAAAAATACAGTTCCTTCTCCTTGCCAGCGGGATCACAGCCTCCCAAACACTGCTAAGCAAGCATGCATTCTTCCCAGGAGCCTGGGCAACTATTCCCAAGAGTTCCATCACTCAGTGTGGGATGAGGCTTGAGCTCAGGAAAAGTTTCAGTTGGGAAGTAATTGGTTTTGCTGGTGGACCTGTGCTGCCCAGCAGGTGGGACCAGCTGTGTATCCCTCTGTTGCAATCTTTCCAAGAATGAGTTCTCCACTTCTCCAATTTTTAAGGAAGGAGAAAGTTTGATTCTAGAGAGTAAGCTATATCCCACAATTCTATGTGGATGTTAACATTTAGGGGGGTAAAATCAACCCTCAGACTCCATTAGGCTTTTTCACCCACCTCTGTTGGTGACCACGTTAAGGTGACACTGGAAGATATTTACTTTCAGTATAGATTCTATTTCCTTTATATTAAAACCAATAAACAAAGGAAATACAACTGCTTTCAAACAAGCTTTATAAACAGACTATTTTTAGAATTTATGCCCTGTAAAGTTGCCTGCTATAAAGGCATAGGATTTTACTTGAGAAAGGAACCCAGTGGAACACAGTGGAACAGTTAGTCCCCCTGAAAGCCCTCGGTGCATCCCTGTGGTGTCTACAGAGCACTCACACAGGTGAGCAGGAGCCAGGAGTCAGGAGCGGGCTCCACGACTGCTCCCATCAGGCAGGGCTGCCCCAACTTGCTCTCATGCTGGGCTGCCACGTGATACTGCAGATGAGGGCAAGGGTCAGATCCTCAGTACTTTTTTTTTTTTTTTTTTTTTTTTTTTTTTTTTTTTTTTTTTCCATGTCCGGCAACGGATCGCAACCCTCAGTGTTGCCCCCGTACCGGACCGGGGACTGGCAACGGGACTGCAAACCTTGGCATTGCTCCCGCGCCTCGCTCAGCCAGTGAGCGGGAACCGGTCTGTACGTGGGATCCGAACCCTCGGGCGGGAGCGCCGCTGCGCTTCCCAAGCGGCGCACTATCCAGTGCGCCACCGGGCCGGCCCCTGATCCTCAGTACTTTTGAAAATTACCCTAACCTGATGTTATGGGTTAAATTGTGTCCCCCCACCAAAAAAAAGAGAGAGAGATTGAGGTCCTAACCCCCAGTACCTCAGAATGTGACCTTATTTGGAAATAAAGTTGTTGCAGATATAGTTAAGATGAGGTCAGACTAGAGTAGGGTGGGCCCCTAACCCAATAAGACTGGTGTCCTTTTAAGAAGACAAGCAGGTGAAGACACACAGACCTAGAGGGAAGACAGCCATGTGAAGATAGAGGTAGACTTTGGAGTCATGATGCCATAAGCCAAAGAATGCCGAGGGCAAACAGAAGTCAGGAGGAGGGAAGGGAAGATTCTCCCCTAGATCTCCAGAGGGAGCATGGTGCTGCCAACACCTTTATTTCAGACTTATGGCCTCTGGAACTGCAGGAGAATACCTTTCTGTTATTTCCAGCCATCCAGCTGATGGCTCTTTCTTACAGAAGCCCCAGGGAACTAAAACACCTGGTTAAAAATATGTTCTCTGTCATTGCTTTTTGTTGTTGTTGTTGTTGTTTTGTTTTGTTTTTTACCCTCTTAGGCAATAAGTGAATAAAGTAAATTGAAAGAAGAAAGGTAGCTGTTTCTTTGGCTTACTAACTCCTGTCCCCCACCCCCACCCCCACCCCATATGCTTCTTAAGAAAATGCTTCCAGGAAGAAACATGCCTAGAGGCTCTGGTTTCCCCAAGTACAATGCCAAGGTTCAAAGAGGTGGCCTGTCCTCAGATACCACACGTAACACTGTAAGTCCCTGCCTTACCACTGAGTCTGAGAAGGAAGGTCGGGCAGGGATCCTCGTCTTTATAACCTGGAGGAGGCACAGCATACACATCAGACACAGTTAACCATGCGTGCTTGACAGCTGAGATGCGAGCTGCATAATCATAATTTATATTTAAATAGCCTCCTTCTCCAAAGAGCTTGAAGAAATTTACAGACTTTTACTTAATGAATCCTTGCATGCCATGCATGACGGAGGTAAAGGAAGGGCACACATCCCTCTCCTCTGGCATCTCAAGGCTCGGCTGCTTGCTCTTTTCATTCTCGTTTTCAGGATTATTGAGTTTCCCCTCCACCAATACACAGACTTTTGTTTTGAAGCTGATGTTTCTATCTCCAAATATTCCTGGGAACTCCTAGTTAATAGAAGAAAATAATCTCCATAGCCCTGCCCTATTTTTTTTTGGGGGGGGGGGGGTTGAGGGTTACTCAGAAAGGCCCAATCTATTCTGAAATTACCATTTATTTAAAGCCTTAACTACTGAATTATTTTGAGATCTAAGAGGCTCAGAGTGTGTGTGTGTATGGGCGTGTGTGGAGAGAGAGAGAGAGAGAGAAGCAGGAGCCTTGCCAAGTAGCATTAGAATGTCATTAAAAGTGTTTTAGGGGTGGTGGCAGCACCGCAGCATCACAGCAGACAGCTCGTCACAGCACGTGTTAGTGACACTTTTGGTCAGTCTTCAGGACTATTCCATTGGCACTCCTCCAAGGACTGCGTTGTTGGGATATGTGGAGAATAAATAATCGAGAAAACTGAAAAAGGAAAGACTTTGGCTCCAACTCCTGTTTCAACCACGGCTGCTTCTCCTTTGTTTGTTTTACTGCTGAGCTTCTGAGTAATTCTATCTCCTCCAAGTATCTTCATGGATGTCATGTGAAGATTTTTTTAAAAAAGCAGTTTTTTTTTTTTTTTTTTTGAGCTCTTTGGGGGAAAAAGTTATTAAAAAGAAAAAACGTGCCATGTAACATTGGGTTCTCTGGACCTTACCCATGAGGCTCTTTCTTTAATTTACCAAATAGTGAAAAACATTATCATCTACGTTTTTTGATTGCCTCAGGGTTAAAGCTCTTTTGCAAAGAGCAGAGTAACAATAAGCTCTTCAGCCTTCACCAGCCCATCTTTGAGGCGACTTAGCAGAAGTGATCCATTTCATCAACCTTAGAAGCTTTGTGGGTACAAGTTTGCCTTCTTAGATATCATGGACTGGTTGGATTGAGCCAAGTGCTACTAACCTCTAATACAAGACAGAACTTTTTACAATCATTTGACTTGTGTGGGACCAACCCATCTTACAACTCCAAGTCTTTTCTCCAGCCAATAATTAGCATAAGAACTCATACTTTAAAAACCATAAAAACTTCAACAAGGGGCTTTCAAAGTTTTAACCCAAGTGTTTGTAAACCAAAAGAGCTTAATGCTCAATCTGGTTTATTCTATTGCTTATGTTAAAACCTATAACTTACCATATTTGTATAGCACTTGCAGCCATATTGTTGAGAAAGACAGTACGGGAACTACAGCCTAAAGTGGTTTTTATATATTAACTTCTGCTTAAAATGGTCTGAAGGATTCCAAAGAAAAACTAAGCTGAGTCTCTTTAAGCAGAAGGATGTAAAAACAGAAGGTGTTAAACCAGCAAGAAAAGTGTTTTAATTAGCATTTGTTAGAAGAGGAAAATAATCATTGGAACAAAGACAAAATTGGAAAGGGGAGGAGTGAGAAAGTTCTTTCTAAACTCCTATTGAAAGCATTTTTGTAGGTTTATCGTGTTCATAAATTCAGGATTGCAGAATTGGGAAAGCAGGTCAGGAATTATTAACTGTGGAAGAGGGAAAAGCATGGGGCTTGAAAGGATGGTGTTATGTAAAGACTGAGCTGTAGAAAGCAAAGAAATTCATTGATAGACCAAAATGTTATGGCTAATATTGGCTAATGATGTCTCTTGCATTTTGGGCAAGTCGAATTCTGTTATTGTCAGCACTGAGATCAGAGGATTTTGTCACAGTTAAAGAAATACATAAAATAAAATTTGATCCAGGAAAGCAAACCCAAAGTGAGGTGGAAATTACTAAAAGCCAGATTTAAAATGAAGGACGGCAATAAAGTGCACCTCAACATGACACCTTTTGCTTCGACTGGTATTTTCTGTTAATACAGAATAAATTCTGTGATAAATTCTGGTCTCAAGACTCTGTTGAGTGTAATTACAAATCTCCATAGCAGACACACTGTACATCCAACAGTTACAGAGTCCCCAAACAACATTTATTTGGACTCTTAGAAATGCGCACACAGGTTCCAAAGTCATTTGTGCGAACCCTCTTACATAAGTAATAATGAAAGTGGAGGCTGGACAGGAAGAAAACAAGTATGATTTGTTCCTTGCTCTCTGTTTCTCTCCTTTAAAACTGAGAATTCACTATTTTCACTTGAGAGGGGAAATTCATCAGCTTCATGGCAATACAGACGAGGGCAGCTTGGGGTCAACAACGGGAATGGTGACCTCACTGTCTCATGCCGTCAGATTCAATAAGTGTGTGGGGGGGGCAGTCTCCATTTGTGTCCTGCTCTTTCCAGTACTAATCATTAGACTGCCGCTAAAGCAATACATGTATATATGGGCTTTTTGTAGATATACATGCTCAGCCTTTTCTTTTCAAGTTTTTCAAATTTAGGTTTCACAAAAGTATCAAAAGAGCTCTACTGCTTAATAATTCTCATGCCTGTCCTGACTCGCCAGTACTCTACCACCAGAAGCCATCAGTCTATTCCACTTTTATATCACTGTGTACAATTAGCCAAAATGGTTAGGGTATGGGCTAAAGACCTGAGGTTTACATGTTTGAATTCCATAAGGCCAATTAGCTCCACTCCAGTAAAACCTTTAACCCGGTCATCTCAAAAACAGGTGCCATTTGTCATGAGAACCACGGGGAACGATCCCAGCACATGCTTTATATAATCAATCCAAATGATAAGCTGAATGAAAAATGGATTATTTAGACAACAGGTTTCTTAGGGCTGTATGATTACATAGACTTGTGCTGTCCAATATGGTAGCCATAACCACATGCAGCTATTCAGCACTTAAAGTGTGGCTATTCCAATTTGAAATGTGTTGAAAGTATAAAATACATACCAATACAAAGACTTTGCATGAAAAAAAGGATATAAAATACCTCGTTAATAATTTTTATATCGATTACATGCCAAAATGAGATTATTTTGGCTACATTCGGTTATATAACATATATTATTAAAGTTAATTTCATGTTTCTTTTTGCCTTTTAAAATATTACGCCTAGAAAATTTTAAATGACATATGTGGCCCATGCTATATTTCTATTGACAATGCTGATACAGACGATAATCACAGGCTGCATCTGTAATACAAAAGAGCTTAGAAAATGCTGACTCATGAAAAGCAACCCTAAAAATGATCTGCTATGAAGTCAAAAGAATATTCTGGCAACAAATGTAGAAGAGGGGTTGGAATCAAAGACTTTATCATAAATATCTCTGCTATTGAGAACAACATAAAGGCCTAGCCATCAGCTGAAACTACCTAATCTAGCACTGTCAAAAAGAAATCAAACACAGATTTCAAAATCCATGCCTTGTCTTTTGAACAGGCTGTGGGAAAGTAGCTCTTGCCATCTGTTAGAGGTTAGGGCTGTGACTCCTGCAGTACTCAAATCCTCACTTTTATTTTCTCTTGATCAAAGATGGAACCTCATTACTGAAAAAGAGTCAAAGGCTCCTGGAGGGAATTTCCCGGGCAGGACACACAATGACTCAGGGAGACAGCAAGATAATTTAATAATTACATCAAGAGTTTTCTTGCTAATATTTAAATCCCCAGATACTGAGAAATAAGGATCAACACATCGTATGAGATATAGGAGAAGCTAAGTTTTTGTCAAGTGTCAACTGAAGTCATTTGGAGAGCTAAACAACGAGGCATTTGCCAGCTTAGGCAGAGGGACATCCAAGCAGCTCTGTCTCCTCCTTTACTTACTTGGGCTCTATAAGCTCTTGTGTTCTATAAATAGGCAAGAAGGGAAGCTAATCAGTGTCAGCTTTCTCATCCGAGAATTTTACCCTTTCCAGTCTTTCCAGGCTTGGAGACAGCCATTACTCCTCTGTTATAAAGTCTATCATTTACTTTTTATTACGTTGGTATATCAGTGTGATATCGTGCATAAACCAGTTGGTTTAAACTTTCATGTCCGGGAGTCACCATGCTAATATGCTATGAAGAATGGGAAGTTAGTTTAACATTCAATCAGAAAGAGCTGCTCCAGAGGCAGCTACCACAAGCCCTTCCATTCTGTGCATATTACACAAGAGCAGAAACTTTGCCAACAGCAAATAAATATTGACAGTGGGTTTTTATTGGTACAAGTAGTGTTTTGTTAATTAGCATGATGGATGTAGCAGTAGGATCTCATTAGGTGACATTTAAGATATTCAAAGTATGTACATTAGGTGATATTTATATTCAAAGTATGAGTAAGAGCAAATTAGACATACCCTGACCCTTGTATGAGGGCACAAAATTCCAGCCAGGCCTCTATCCTGTACCCCATAGGTTCGAATCCTGCACCTCTTGGAGAAACGGTGCCTGAGGCTCAATCTCTCTTTGGATCTGTGCCCCACATTGGTTTAAGACGATTTCTGATTTACGATGCCAAGTAGAAAGCCTGGAATCCTTCTTGGTAAATGCCGATGTTTTTGTCTCAAGTTAAACTAAGGTCAATGTACCTAGAAGCACAGAGAGCTGAGACTTTGGAGCTTAAGGAACAGAGTGCTTGAACTGTTTTGTGCCTACTTTGCTACAGGCTGTTTATTAAATAAGTGTACGACAGAATTTTGTTTAAAATGTACATATTTTATAACTTAGTAGCCAGGTAATAAAGGAGTGGCTTTCTCTTCCTTCTTTGAATCTCTTAGTTGCTACTATCTAACAGTATTAATCTCAGTCTTGTGCATGACCAAACTGGCTTAGATCAATGGGCAACAGCCCCGTTTTTACCTTTATCCAACAAACCAGCTTCTTTCAGTCCTTTATACGTACAATCCTTCCAACCTCAAGGACACTATGATGTTCCCTCGGCATTCTTCACCTGGTCAATTTTGATTCACCCTTTCCATCTGTCAGCCTAAATCACGGATTCTCAAACATTGCCGCATATTAAAATTAATCAGACAGCTTTTAAATATCCCATTTCCCAGGTCATACCCCGTACAAATTAAATAAGAGCAACTAGAGGTGAGATCCTGGCATCAGCATTGTTTAAAGATTCCCTGGGGGATTCCATTGTGCAGCAAAATTTGAGAACAACTTGTTTCAATGTCATTTTTTCAGCAGTCTTCACTAATAACTCCACCTAATTTAGATTTTTCTGTCATTTAGTTTCCTCTGTCTTATAGCTCTCTGTGCTTTTTCTTAGTTTATAATTAGCTGTGCTGTTTTTGTTTTGGTGCTATCCCTGCCTCCCAGACTGCACACTCCACGAGGTCCAAAACCTTGCCTGTTTTTCTCATCTCAGCATCTGAAGCACCTAGTACAGTGCCTGGGACATAGCAGGTGCTCAATATGGATCTATGCAAAATGAATGAATCAATTAAATAAATACTGACCTTTTCACTGGTACTTTCTCCCCCAAATTAAAACTAGCCAACTAACCAAATATTTGAATGCTATGTGATCGGTTTTCTAATGGGTACTTTGGAATGACAGAAGAGAGCTTGTAATTTATAAATAGGAACAGGATTAATGCATATGAAATCATAAGAGAACTGGATAAAGCAGAATATATGAAAGCAAGGGCTTAAAGAGAACGGCAGTGAGTACAAAGTGACCAGGAGTAACACACATGGACATTTGTCCTCCTAGACATATTAGTGAACTTGAGCATAGAAAGTCTAATTTATAAATCATATAGTACAGACCGTCTTCATCCATCCCAACTTTGCATTCTGCTTCTCATATTTTTAAATTTCACTACCCAGCAAGTCTTCCTGAACTTACTGCAAAATTTGTGTGTCAGTGGCCTTTTGCTTAATCTGAGTCGGAAAAGAAGATTGACTCACAAAATGGGAAATAGCTCCATTTTGAAAACTGTCACTTTACTTAATTTTGATCAAGCATTTGGAATAACACTTAAATGATTCTCATGATACGTCATAGAGCTATGCTAGAAGAAACAGATTTGTTTGTACAGTTTAAAATATTTACTCTCTTCACATTCTTATTTTCCATCCAAATCCTTGGTGATGTAAACATTTTCTGGGCTGTCTCCACAAACCACAATTCCTGCATCCTGTATGAATAGATGACTTCTGAGCTGGAACCTGGATAGGGGGCAGGGGACAATAAACGTTCTTCCTAATTTCAAGAAGCTGACACACAAATAGACCCAAAAGAAGCTCTGGGCACTTTTGCCTCATAATGTAAACAGGTCCTGCAAATTAAGGTAATGTTCATGGGCTACATCCGAGAGAGAGGATGAATAAATTCTAGGGAGCTCCAAGGTGAAAGAAGGCATGTGGTAAAAGTACTAATGAAGGACATGCAAGATTAGTCCAAATTGCTTGAGGGCAGCGAAAGTCCTTTTTCTAAGCTAAATCTGAGTTAATGGCAGGATTCATCTTATTAAAGCAAAGGATGGAATTTGTCCAAACTATTTTTGCAATGGGTAACTTTAAAGAGGCCCCGTGGGTGTGACTGACATTAATTTATTATTCCGTATTGTAACTGAGCTCCCCAGAGTTCAGGATGAATGGGAAACGACAATAAGGTGTTCACAGAGCAGTTTCGCTCCATGGACCAGCTCAGTCCTGTGCCTTAGGAAGCGGCAGATACTCTTTTCCAATCAGGGTTTGAGACTGTTATGCAAAATGTTGTCTGGTTGGTTGCCTTTTCTTTTCAATAAACAATACACCATTTGAAGAAGGATTATGTCAGGACAGTATTAATGTGTGGGTTTTTGTGCGCAGTTAGAATTACCTACAAGTTACTTTTTTTTTTTTTTTTTTTTTTTGTCTTTTGTCTTTTTTCCGTG
>NW_007730598.1:104444-118755 GCF_000696425.1 Galeopterus variegatus
TCTTTTTTCCGTGTCCGGCAACGGATCGCAACCCTCAGTGTTGCCCCCGTACCGGACAGGGGACCGGCAACGGGACTGCAAACCTCGGCATTGCTCCCGCGCCTCGCTCAGCCAGTGAGAGGGAACCGGTCTGCATGTGGCATCCGAACCCTCGGGCGGGAGCGCCGCCGCGCTTCCCAAGCGGCACACTATCCAGTGAGCCACCGGGCCCCAGTGAGCCACTGGGCCGGCCCCCACAAGTTACTTTTTAAAAATAAATATTCTCAAAGTTTCTAAGTCCAACTTATAAAATCGTTTTGTTCTCTCTTGAAATATGGCGAGTATTAACATTTGCTTTTAGGATCTTTGATTAATGCCATTTATTAATTTAATCAAATCCCTTAAACATTTAAAACTACATTTATAAATTTACTGTGTCGCATTTTCTTAATTGCCTCAATTGTTGGAGTAGAAACAAACCCTCTGATACATAAGTAGTTCTTGTAAATATAACAAATGAAAGCTTAAACACAGTGGATCTTAAGTTATCTCAAATGGCTAAGTATTGTTCATAAACTTATTAAGATTTCAATTTAAAAACCCAGATCTGAATAAAGTAGTCAATTATCCATTTTTAATTTAATCATAATACTCAATGTAGATAAATACTTAAGATGCCATATACATTCATATTTATTAATATTAAAACATGTAATATTATGGGTGATTTTCTTACACACTGTACATTTAATTTTAAGACTTCTTTTAAAAACAACTGAATCACCTCAAACAATTTTGTGCTCAGCTGACAAGCAATGTTTGAGGCTACATTCTCCATTGAGAGTGGTTGAAAATCAGCTGTGGGTTTTAGCCTAGAGGTAAACTCTGAGATTGCAAGAAATCAAGGGCAGTTTTTCTCATTACTATCATCAACACACCAAGGACACCCTTAAGACCATGCCCTTCACACTGGGTGGTCTTGCATGCAGCACAGGTCACTAGATTAAAGTCATATCTTTATTTAATTTTCCTCTACTAATAGAAGTTTTCTTTTTTTTAAAAAGATGACCGGTAAGGGGATCTTAACCCCTGACTTGGTGTTATCAACACCACGCTCCCCCAGTGAGCTAACCGGCCATCCCTATATAGGATCCGAACCCGTGGCCTTGGTGTTATCAGCACCGCACTCTCCCGAGTGAGCCACGGGCCGGCCCAGAAGTTTTCAATCCACATGAAGCTTTGAGCTAACATCCTCCACTTCTTCAATTGTATTAATTTGTGTTTATTTGGGTTCCATAGACAATTTATTCATTGGGTTCCATGGATTTCCCCCCCAACGTTTTTTAAAAATTCTCTACTGACCAAGTAGTTAATGCTCTCCCTGGTCTCTCCAATGCTATTGTAGATCCTTTGCCTGAGAAAGAACTTCTAGAGTAGAATCTGATTCTTCCAGATTGAGTCCCTCTGAGTCCTCCGTATTCTGGCCATATGTCAGGATGAAATTCACCTTGAAGCAGGCTAAGGCATTTATCTACAGCATGCAAGTTTTCCATTTTCCAGACCTTTATCCACAAACATCTTCATTAACTTTTCTTGATCCTCCCCATATAAGTGCTGAATAGAGCACAGGCCAAACAACTTAGAAATTGAAAAGTGGAAGAATTAGGTCATGTCATCAAAACTTGGTATTTGCTAAGGAAAATGACTTGGAAACACGTAAGAAGTTATCTGCATGTAACTGAAAAAAAGATCTGAGCCACGAATAGGAGTTAAACATAATGAACTATGAAAGAGACGCTCCACTGCATAATAAATATTTGTTTAAAAGACGTTTCACCTTAATAATCACTGAGCCACCATGTACATAAGTATATAAAACATATTCCTTTGTACATGATTATTAACAACTAATTTATGATCTATCCATTTTTTCTTCAAGAACATTATAAAAATTGATTTAATTAGCCATCAATTATTATATTTATAAAAAAATTATTACAGTCAGATAAACAGTAGTGGATTCCCTTGGAAATAAACAGGGGCATTTCCCTTCTGAGAATTAATGGCAGGTGGCAGGTGCATGTCTGGTTTAGTGCTCGCACTCTGCTTTCTTTCTGCATAATAACCGAGTAGCCAAAATGGATGTCAGACACCATTCATTCACCTTTGCACCTGCCATAGTATAAAGCAGATGTTTACACTCAGATATCTCAAATCTTTTTTGCAACCCAAGGGAAATTAAATAAGTAAAAATGATATACTGTACATGCATTCCTAAAACTGTCAAAAACTATTAAATTATTAAATATGCTGAGAAATAGCTGAGTTTTAGGTAAACTTAATAAGTCAGTTATATAAGTTGAAATTGCTATGACAACATTTTGGTAATCTAACTTGTAGATGAAACCTGACTGCCCTAATGCAGGCAGAAGTCTCACCCCAGACTATCAGATCAGAAAGCCAGGGCATTATTCTGCAATAATGAAGATACTTTTTCATCCTCAAATTAAAAACAATATTACAAAGTTCCTAGTATAATTACTAATTAAGACTAATTCATTTGATCCTTATGCAGATTTTCCAGGATTACCACTTGTACATAGCCAATTATAAATATCCACAAACCTTCCAGTTCTCATTAGAGAACACTAAAATGCTTTAATAAATAATGCATCCTTTCACAATTTGGGACCATTCTATTTTTGTTATGGTGCTTTCCTATATTTTGCACAAAACACACAATAGACATTTATCCCTTATTTTTACCCCTATGCCCAGACTGAACTGAGTCACTGAAAAATAAAAATGAAGTTCAAATATAAGTGGACCATGATAAGTTGATGCCCTGTCACAATGACACCCTGCCTGTCAACATCAAAAAAAAAAAAAAAAAAAAATGCAGATCCAGTTTGGATCTTCCCGCAGCATGACCAGAAATGTAATTTAGAGAATCTTTTTAATTGCAATGGAAGGAATAAGAGGTTTGTGTTATCATTTTTTTAATTGGCTAAATTGGTCATCTTTAAGAAAGTGAAGACTCATTTGGCTCGTTCCACCCAAAGCAACCTCAATGTTTTTTAAAGAGTCATCACAACAATGAAAGTAGCAGTATGTAATTTAGAGAATCTTTTTAATTGCAATGGAAGGAATAAGAGGTTTGTGTTATCATTTTTTTAATTGGCTAAATTGGTCATCTTTAAGAAAGTGAAGACTCATTTGGCTCGTTCCACCCAAAGCAACCTCAATGTTTTTTAAAGAGTCATCACAACAATGAAAGTAGCAGTTGGTGGGTGTACCACAGCAGGAAAGTGGCTTAGCACACTGTAAAGTAGGAGGAATTCACAGTCTTAAGCAGGTGACTTTGACAACATCACCTGCCAAATGACTTCTGCTTGATAATTCTAAGTGGGGTTTTCCTTAATGACATACTCCTTGGTTCCCCGTGCTGATATGTAAGTACTTTATAGTTCAAACTGAAATGTACTGATACTATGCATGGCTGACATTGACAGGCCTTTTTTTGTTTTCATAGTGTTCTCAGTCCTGATGAGCTTTAAGGACTCAAATATGTCTCTGGGCCAAGCAGTCCTTATTGATTCAAATGTTTGCTTTGCACAGTACACAATTTGACATGAAAATTCAATACATGCAATAACTCTACATTTCCTAGAGCAACCATTGAATTATTTGAATAAAACTTACCAGAATATCTTCAGGTAAAGGTATTTAAAACTATTACTTGGTTAGGGAAGAGATAATGTGACAAAGGAAAGGAAAGGAAAGGGAAAAAAAAGGATACGAAAGGAAGGGAAAAAAAGGAAAGGAAAGGAAAAAAGGAAGGAAGGTAGGCAAAAAAAACGCAATTCAAAATAATTTTTTCTACAATAGACTCATTTTGACCTCAGTCATCTTATAGAAAAAGAATAATGTTCAATACTATTCAATAGTGTGCAAGATCTCTAAGCCAAGTTCTAGAGAGTTTATCATTTTTGTTCCAGACACAGCAATCCTGTGCTGGATCTTGCTTAGCACAAAATGCCAGACAAACGTTTAAAAGAGGAGCTTCTATTAAAGATAAAAATTCTTAAAAGACTACATAGACTCTGGAAATCATTGCTCAGATACCCAAGTATTATATATATATAACTTTTGTGTGTTAAAATTGTCTACCTATCTGCATTATGCATCATATTTTGGATAAGAGGTATATCATCTGAGGAATAAATTTGCTAACTGTGATTTGAAAAAAAAAAAAGCTAAGAAATAAAGACTCTTTCACAAGAGTTCAAAAATCCTGAGGTCAAATTTATTCATTCATTTGGCTTTCAGCAGGCAAGTGCTTTGTCCCCAGCAGTATTATGCAAGCTTACTTAAGAATGCAGGAGAGCTCAGAGAGCCGAAAATTCTATTCCCATTGCCATGGTGAAGACCACAATGAATGAAGATAGCAGCCCCAGCACAAGTAGGGTGGTCTCCAATATTCCTTTGGAATACCACCACTGAACTTGAAAACAAATATTACAACGTAGAAATGAACCCACCATCTAGAACCCCCAAACATACTTCAAATACTATTTCAGGGAAAACAGGTCCTCTTTTTCCCCATCCCACCAACAACAATGGCACTAAACTAACAAAAGACCATTAGTAAAGACAAGTGTTTTCTGGTATCCAAAAAACGTATGAATAACATTCACAACAGATGTTTCCCATGTCCTGGAGAGATGCAGCTCCCCACAGTGTAACCTAAATACAAGTATTTTGTACAAAACCACCCAGAGGATACCCCGTGACTGAGATGATCAATCAACCACAGTGGTTTTGGGATGTTTTCCAAAAGCAAAGTCTCTGAAGAATGTTAGCATTGATTACTTCCTCTTCTGAAGATTATTGAATCAGGAAGTCATTGTCCCCTATCAATCTTTGCAAGGGAAAAACACAGTGGCAGATATCTACGCAACTTCCTGATATCATAATACAGTTGCTTGGCTTCTGAATACCACTTCATATTTCAAGCAATTATTATTGTATTAAGCCACTGTATTATAAATAAGTGGTTTACTATAGGGGAACCTTCCTAGATGAACATCTCTGTCAGAAGGGTATTTAAATAAAAGGGTAACTTTACTTTTCATAATGTTCTGTTGCCTATAACAAACATATTTCTTCATGGGCAGTATGATATGTATGTGTGAATAATCTGTTTACTCTATACCATATATGGGATTAGTTGCTCTAACTAGGAATACACGCTTCAATTGTAGTTAGCTAGTATTCATCAAAAAGCCAGTCTTGGGTGGCTGCTACAGATTTGCTTTAGTTATTTTTATGTCCATACTAGCCTTAAAAGTTTTTATAACTAGGAAAATAGATGTAAGAGGTGGGGGTTTTTGTTAGATAAATTATCGGTGGATTGGCTAGAATCTAGAGACATTCTTCACTCTTGTGAGTGCATACTAGAAAAATCTAGAAGAATCTAGTGAGCTATGGAGGGTATATCCTTTAAAATGGTTCTTGAGCTTGATTCCAAAATAGTGATGTCTCTAGGCAGGATTCATAGGGCTCTGGTTGCCTGATTCTATCTCTCAGCTTAACTGAAGTCTTGTCCTTAGAATAGTGTTGTGTTTATCTCAAGGGAACTCCTTCATGCCAGCTGTGTGGAAGAACCTACAAGGAAAGGGGGCTGGGGTTTTTTGCTGAGCTTCAGTACTATGATTATTGGGGTCTGCTTGCCAATAATGAGATAAGAGGTGCTCAGTCTCCCTGGGCTCAGGTTATAGGACACACCTCTGGGTTTCAAGCCACTCCCCACCATCTCAGGGCCCTCCTCCAGGCCCTCCCCTGGAAGAAAGTTACCGGTGCTAGTGGGATCTATTTTTGGACCAACGTGAGACCTCAGGAGGCTGACTTGATGTGAATCTAGTGGCTAGGCATGCTCAGTATAGTGGAATTTATATTTATTAGCTAGCACCAATATGTATGAGATAGCGAGACTATAAAAGTTGAATCCCGCAGAAGGCGGGGTTGTTGCTTACTTTCCTGGGGTCAACCCACACTTTGCTGGCCAACGTGTGTAGCTTTCTTTTGGACCCAGCTTACTTTTGGCAGGTGGCTGCTCACACTCTTGAGCCAGCCTGCACTCTGTTCTAGACTTTCAGCAGGTATTTCTTACTTTTGTGTTGGACCTGGTGAGGGCCTTGTTGGGTCTCTGCAGCCAGGCCACACTCTCTCTCTGTGAAATCTGTATCTCTCATTACATTAAACTTGTTCTCACTCTTTACTGTGACTCTGCCCTTGAATTCTTTCCTGTGGCAGAGTCAAGAACCTGGTAAGAGCACAGAGAGGGTTAAGGCCGACTACCCGCGCCTTCCCAGACCCCTTCTCCTCCGGCATCAGTCTTATGCGTGGAGTAATTTGTTCTGAGTATGCTCCCCCACTTGCAGCGGAATTGACAGTGAGGAGAGTGATAGCCCTCATCTACCTCTCAGTAATGACCAACACGGCTAGCTGTTGACAAAATTCAATTTCTGCTTCCGAGGCACATGCTTAGACTACATGTCTCAGCCTCTCTTCAGCTGGATGTGAGCATTAACTAAGTCTAGCCAAGGAATGTGAGAGTAAGTGATGTGTGCTATTCACATCATGGCTTTTAAGAAGCAGATACACCCCTCCCAGGATCTCTTCCTCTTTGCACAAGCTGGACATAGGCGTGGACGAGGCGTTGGGAATGGTATACCTGCAGACGGAGCCTAAGTCCCTGAATCATCATATGACTGGTAATACCTACTCGGACTGTAATGTGAGCTAGAAATAAACTTTTACTGTGTTTCAGCCATTATCCATTCTTGGGTCTATTTGTTACCTAACTGAATCAGTAAATCGGTATTTATAAAAAAGAACCTAATAATTGTGTATGATCAGACTGATTTAGAACAGTTGGAATAATACTACAAATGATCAATACACTGTATTTGAAGAATACCTGAGAAAAAAATTGTATTGGGGAATAAAAAAAATTGTATTCGTTAGTTCATCAGGATCTTTACCAATCTATATTTATACGTTATTTTTGACTGACTTTGACTCCTAGATCTTTCAATTTTATTTCTTTTATTTTTCTCATTCAGGAATCACAATAGGAATCATAACTGTACTACAATGACTAAAAATAGCAGCTAACAATTATTGAACATTTACTGTGATCAGAAACTATCCTCAGAGCTTTATGCTGATTAATTAATTTCATCTTTACAACAACCCTAAGAGGCAGGTGCCATAACTGTCTCCATTTTATAGACAAGAAAACTTAAGTGCATAGAGGCTGAGTGTCTACCCAAAGTTATACAAATTATAAGTGGCAGAGAGGGAACTTGATTCCTTTAGATCCAAAAACAGCATGCACTCTCTTCACCTCATTATATTGCCTGTCTTCTGCAGATTTCAACAGTAGATTCAAAGATGAATGAGACTTGAACCTGTTCCAAGGAGCTTATAAAACTAAATATAATACAAAGTAGTATATGTTTCACTAAGTGAAGTACAAAATTTTGTGGACTTTCAAAAAAGCAGGAGATAATATATAATCAAAGAAATCTGGAATATTTTATGGAGAAAAAATACCATTTGTTACTTATTTTAATTCAATTCAACATGCTTTCATTGAGCACCATTTTATGCCAACTCTTCAGAGTTTGTAGTCAAATAATAACTACAAAACATATCCACACTGATATGCACTCAAGAAAACATCCTACTCTTCAAAATAGGAAAATAAGATTTGCATATTCATAGGTTATGTTTCTATTTAAACTTAAAATCCAGAGATACTTAGGTTTTTTTATGTTTTAAATGTTTTTCTGCTGTGCTACTCTCTTTAATATATGAACATGTGTTTGCACCTGCACAAGTGTATTGAAATCTAATATGCACATTGAAAAGCACACATTTAAGGGCACATCTCAGAGAATTTTCATAAGCTGAATACACCAGTAACCTTTAATGAGATTTAAAAAACAGAATGTTACTAGTGCCCCAGAAGCCTTCTCTCTGTTCCTTTGTAATCATCAGCTGCTCCCAAGGGTAACTTTGATCCTAACTTCCAACAGAATTGGTTTTGCCTCTCTTTGTACTTAACATAAATGAAATTGTAAATTATATACTCTCTTGTTATGGCTTCTTTCATTCAAATTTATGTTTGTGAGAGTCATTGATAGTGCCGAGTATAATTATTATTAGTTTATTTTCATTGCTGCATAGCGTTCTGTTGTATGAATATACCACAATTTTCCACTCTACTGTTGATAGGCTTTTGGATAGTTTCCAGTATTTGGTTGCTACAAAAAATAACTCTGTGAACATTGTCATATTTCCTTCCTTTCACATATCTACACATTTCTGTATGAAATATATGCAGGAGTGAATTGGTAAATCACTGGGTAAGAAGGCATTTAAAATATATTTCCTACCTGGAAATCAGCTCAGTAAATAATGTTATGTGTTAGTAATAGCACAAATCAAATTAGAAAACCTTAATAAAATAAGCATCAGCTGTGATGAGTGTCAACATTCATAAAACATATTCTGCCTAATTTCTCTTTGTAGAATCATTTTTTAGCCACAGTTCATCAGTAGCCTATCTTGTTATTTTCTGGGAAATTGCTTTTAAATTGTCACATTGAGCTTTAGGGCATGTGCTTCATGATCTGAAGGAGTCTTCATGGTCGACTTTGGCTGGAGTGTAGGCAGAGCAGAGGCATTTGCATCTGGTGTTAGAACCTCCTGGGACTCTCTCCTGGGGTACTGTTTTCACTTACTCGCCTTATTCGCAGTACAGCCAAGTGAATTTCACATAAAATGCTTCAAGTTGCTGTAGGCTCATTTTTTGCCATTTGTGTTAAAATGTGCTATGGAATTCCTACTTATGAAACTTTCATAAAAGATATTATCATTGCTAATTATTTGTCTTATCTCTACCCCACACTTGGCAATTAAGGGTTTCTTTTCCAAGTCTATTGGCATTTAGACCTTCAAGAGTGTTAGACAGATTGAGGTAAATTACACTAAGAGAAAATAGCACGTTAACTTATTTCAAAACACAAATCATTTGCTAGAACCAGGCCAAATCAATGTCTTTTCGAAGCTATAGGGCCATGAGTAAAATTAATGGGTTGGCCACCGTACTTTTTCTTAAAAACACTTAACAATTCGAAGGATCGGCTCAGATTTTAAAGTCTGAGTTTCTCTCTTCCTAACCTTTATGTAGCACATGACTAGTTTATTTGGTGAAGAACACATTCCTCAGCCCTGGGGACAGGCCAGCTTGGCCTTGTTAACCTATGCTGTGCTTTTTTGTAAGCAACCCAATACAGAAACATCTGGAAAAATACCATGACTGAGCTGGTGGGATCAAGGACCAAAGTGAAATAGTCTATTGTTAATTTCCAAGAACTGACACAGAATGCAGAATGAAATAATTCACTAGGGCAAGAATCCCTCTGGATTTCTGAAAAGTTTTCCTATTATTACATTGCCTCACCAGGCAGCTGAAGGAAAAGCAGTGCAGCAAAGTTGAGGAAAAACTGGTCTTTGTGCATGTGTGTACGTGTGTGCATGCTTGCCAACACACACATGTCAAACAATTCAAATCTGTATCCAGCATGTTAACGGTGTATTCCTCCAATGGCAAAGACAACTTGCCATAAAAATAGTAAAATATACAAAGGCATGCTGAAGAAACACTTAAGTCCTTTATGACTCGAAATTAGGAACTGTGTTTGCAAAGAAGCATCTTGGTCGCCCCACGAGACTGAATTCTGGAGGTAAAATATACAAAGGCATGCTGAAGAAACACTTAAGTCCTTTATGACTTGAAATTAGGAACTGTGTTTGCAAAGAAGCATCTTGGTCGCCCCACGAGACTGAATTCTGGAGGCTTTCTGGTTTATTCGTGATCCCCTTAGCAGCTGAGTCAGTGTGTGTCACATGGTTTGCAGTAACCAAAAATCCATTGGATGAAGAATAAATAAATAAGTGAATGGTACAATAAATAAAACAAGCAGCAAAACTTCATAATCTAAGTGCTAAATTCAGAGTAAGAAAGCCAAACGTTGACTTTTTTCAAGCCTTTCCCATTTGCAGTCAATTTCCCTGCTTGAACTTTAGTAGATACATGAAGAAATGAAAAGAGAAAAGAAAACAATGCTTACCTACCTTGAGTGGTAATGCTTAGATATTTACAGATTTAGGACTAGAAAGCCCCTTAAGATATCACCTCTGTTTATTTCTCTGCCCACGGGAAGTGTCTACTGAGAAACAGAATGGATGTGAATGGAAGAAATGTCTAAGGAACCAGATTATGCAGTCTCCTCAGGTAACAACTGTAAGCAGAGCAGTAAGCAAATGTAGACTGCAATGGGAATGGTAAAGGGAATTAATATGAACTGAAGTCTTTGCTGGGAGTGAGTATGGAGAATATGTGGGGTAAAATAATCTGAACAATTAGAATCAGATTCTACGGCTCAGACAAGGATCGTGCCCTTAAATATAAACCCAAGAGCAGTGGTATTTTTATGCGTTTCATTCATTAATGCATTTCAAGGGGAGCATTAAACTCCTATTAGGTACATTTCCTGTCCAGTTCATTCATTCTACATTTCCTCCACCTGTGGGGGTACACAATGATACTTATGATGTTCATTAATGCATTTCAAGGGGAGCATTAAACTCCTATTAGGTACATTACCTGTCCAGTTCATTCATTCTACATTTCCTCCACCTGTGGGGGTACACAATGATACTTATGATTACACAATTTAAAGGATAAAAAGAGTAGAGAATAAAAGATTTTCATCTTCCCCCCACCTCAGCCTCTTAATATTTGGCCAATAAAATTAAAAGTTTGCAGCTGGACAATAATAGAATCAGATTCATCTCCTTAATATATGAGCACATCGTTTAGGTGCAAAAGAGAAGAGAAAGTGCCAGCTTTCTCTCTTTTACAGTTTGTGTGCATGTAAATCAAAGAGAGGGAAGTTATAAAGCTATCGTGAGGTTTTTTAAACTTTTATGACTCTGAAGCCAGAGGTGGTAGAAATAATTTGTAAATGGCAGGCAAATCAAATTTTCCTCCTAAAGTTGTTAAAACCTAGTTCTGCTGGTCCCAGCACCTATTTTTATCCTCTTGCCCACAACAGGCATATGAACATTTATCAGGGATATTTAAATGATGAATACATTTTGTACAATTCACATAAGCTTGTTTCCTTAAACGTGAATACATTTTTGTTTTACAATGTCATTTGTACATTTCTTTCATCTTGCCTATATATTTAGGTTACTACAAGTTTAGAAGAGCCCAAAGGTGTGTGGAGACTCCTCTTAACCCCAGGAAGAAACAAAGGTGGAACAGGCCAGGCTGCTTTTATTACACTCTTTATCAGTGTCTTTTCTCTGCCTTGAGATCATCTTGGCTTATTTATATCCCTCTTGAGACAGCATGAGACTAGACTTTACCATAAAGACTAACTACCCATCCTTTCTCCCAAAGGTATTGTCTGGTGGCAGACATGGCGCAGAAGAATCTGCGTGAAGCCCTCGACTTCTGCGACTTGTGTGCCCTGGATGACAAGGCTAAATTAGGTCACAGCAGCTGCATAACATTAAATGAAGCAAGGCTGCCTGAGCAAATCTTTGAGGGGCTTACATTCCTCAAAGCATGAACTGGAAGCCAAAGTGAGAGTTTTTGTTTTGCCTTTTGAAAGTATATTTCTGTTCCCCTCTCTCTTTTAACTAACAGCTTCTCTAACTCTCTTCCCCCCAAAAAAGGGAAAAGAAAAGGGGGAAGGTGGCCCATTTCCCTTCAGCGGAATTCTTCCTTGTTAGCCATTCTGCAAAAGTTCATTAGCTGAATAAACCATTCTCTGAATAAACCACAGACCTCATCTTTATTCTGTTCTCCTTTCCCCTCCCCCTCCTCTCTTTTTAACCTTTCAGCACAGAATTAAGTCTTTGTGATATTCAACACATCAATGAACTCTCACCCAGCCAGGCGGGGCTCCTGCGCAGAGCAGGGGCAACTTTGTGGGCTGCATTCCAATTTAGTGAGGTGGTGACAAGGAAACCCAGTGTCACATGGGCCCTCTGTCTGAGTATGATTCATAACACAAACAGGTTTAGAAAGTGAAAGAAAGGAGAAAGGGACATGGGATTTGGAATCACTGAGTCAGTACTGTTGCAAGATTTCGAGCATCATGGGGAGAAAGAAAGAGGGTTTAGCCTTGAGTCCCACTCCGGAGGCAGATCTGCATCATAAGAAGCCAAAATGACATTTCACATCTTCCAAGATAAACTCAAACCAAAACAAAACCAAACAAAACCCACAACTACTCTTACCACCCACCATCCCACTCCTGCCCTGTCCTGGCCAAATAAACATATGAATGAATGAATGATGAATGAATGGAAGGAAGGAAGGAAGGAAGGAAGGAAGGAAGGAAGGAGGGAAGGAAGGAAGAAACAAGTAAGTCCTTTTTTGACTATACCAATCATATTTGCATTTTTTTTCTTATGAATACTGTAGGCGCAAATGCTGAATTAGCTGCTAATTCTTTTTTTATGGGATCTGAAAAACACGCTGCAGGGATATTTAAATACTCAATAAACTTAAAGAACAAGTTAACTTAGGTAACCTCACTGATACACAGAAGTTTTCACATGGACTGTAACAGATTCAAAACTAAACAATTGATTGGCTAGAAACATACTCTGATTTTTAAAATAAAATTTTAAAGTAAAGACAGTAAAGCTTTTTTGTTTGTTTTTTTAGGATGTGGTAGATCTACAATCCGAGTAAAAGGAACTGGCCGTGTCTTACTTTTCTATTACCCCCTTATTTTTAATAGAATTATGTATATTTTACATTTTATNGTAAGTCCTTTTTGACTATACCAATCATATTTGCATTTTTTTTCTTATGAATACTGTAGGCGCAAATGCTGAATTAGCTGCTAATTCTTTTTTTATGGGATCTGAAAAACACGCTGCAGGGATATTTAAATACTCAATAAACTTAAAGAACAAGTTAATTTAGGTAACCTCACTGATACACAGAAGTTTTCACATGGACTGTAACAGATTCAAAACTAAACAATTGATTGGCTAGAAACATACTCTGATTTTTAAAATAAAATTTTAAAGTAAAGACAGTAAAGCTTTTTTGTTTGTTTTTTTAGGATGTGGTAGATCTACAATCCGAGTAAAAGGAACTGGCCGTGTCTTACTTTTCTATTACCCCCTTATTTTTAATAGAATTATGTATATTTTACATTTTATCCAGGAATCTCCTTCTAGTGCAAGCGGCAGCTGGGGGAAGTAAAAACTGCATATTAAAAACAGGGTGGAAGCTAATAACAGTTTGAATACATGCAGACCCTACTGATTATCTTACACTTTAAATGATAGACATCTGCAAGGCCCCTCATTAAGGCAGAATTCCTTCAAACTCCAAACAGCAGCTGTACATTTTCTTGCATTATACAAATAAAATATCTGATTTTGATCACAGAAACCTCACAATATTGTCTCATCTTTGGGAAATTAAATAGCATTGCCATTCCCATCTTCTGACTCTACTAATCTCTTTGGCATTAACATAAAATTTTTACCGTGGCCAACCAGCCCTGCTGACTTGATAGCATGTAGAGAATCACATTCATCCTGAGCTGCCCAGGAGAGTAAACATAGAAAACGGGTTTAATGTTTAGTAATATACTAAGGTGCTGCCCAATGATCAAAATAAGAATTCAATAGATTCACCTCTTCTGAAATGTTTCAGCAATGTTTTCATTTTTTAAAATTTAATATAATTTATTTTTTTAAACAAATGGTTTTGGGTAGATTAAGCTTCCCAATTAATGAACAGGCAAATCAGTCTATATTTCAAATGCTGGGTGTGCTAATCCATCCACTCAGCACCTCAGGGCTGCGTTCCCCTCTATAGTGAACTCAACTTTGCTTACAAAGAGGACAAACACTTTTAAATATGAAAAAAATCATAAATAATAAGTTTTTTTTCTCTGCTCTGGAACTTCTTATAAAATACAAGTATAATTCCATCTCCTCTCTTCAGTCAGTAAATTTAAGCTGACGTCATTGGTGTGACCACATGGGGTCTAAGGTCAAAGTCTTACATATTGCTGAACAAAAAGAAAGAGAAACATTTTCAGGCAGTTTTGGATAACATGGTTTCAAAACGTATTTGGTATTCCCATCCTCTTCTCTGGGGAAAAAAATTGTAAAAAGCTTTACAACCAATAAATGTTTCATTCACTGGACA
>NW_007730598.1:119699-120887 GCF_000696425.1 Galeopterus variegatus
CTTTTTATAACTGTTAATAAGATATGTATTTCTTTTACAGAAGTAAAAATGTAAGGACGGAGTGTTGATTTTCAATAAAGTGACCAAAGACACAAAGAGATTTTATAGAAAACACACAACTTAACAGCCTGTGTTATTAGAAAGTCTGGGTCACCAGCTGAGTTTGTACCTGCTTAGGTGCCCCTGGCCTTTCTATTATCAGGCAAGCCTTCTTTAGCTTAGGCTATCTGGAGTCTATACCCACTCTTCACCCACAGCTCCCTTGCCAATGATGCAAACCACATGCTCAGAAATAAGCCTTATTCTCCAAAGACTTTGGAGTGTCTGAGGATTATGGTCTGGGTTATTATGCAATCTTCAACATACAGAGTACGCCTTTGCCCAGAAGTGTAATCCAAACCGCAAATTGAACCTCTTTAGGTAGGTTTGATTAATGGGTAGTTCCCTCTTTGTGTCTTTTTACTGTAAGTAGCAATTAAAATTGCTAGTGTTCCGGTGGGGGGAAAAAAATAAGACCGGCATTTAAAAGAACTGTTCTCAAAGGAGGAAAGAGCAGAGTGCTCACCAGCCAGAAACTGGGAACAAGCCCACCAGTTTCCTTAACATATCAAACTTACAAAATTTGTTTTATAGATGAGAATAACCCAAGACCCCCTTTAAGAAGTGACCTGTGGATACCAAAGAAGGTGATCTTTGTGACATTTGGGTAGGAAACTTTACACCTCAAGACTTTCAGCAAGGAAAGAGAAGCTGGATTTTGTCAAAGGTTAGAAAACTTTCAAAAAAGGCTATTTGAGAAGCTTGAAAGAATTGTATTTTCACTTTCATTGTAGGAGATACTTGAGGGAGATGGATGTGGTGAGAGGTGGGAAAAGAAGACCCTCCTGGTGTGATGCTGCAAACGCCATCAGTAAGCAAGATAAAAACAGGGATGAATCCTACAGTCTGTATTTGCTCAGCAGTTCCTGGAGGTATTCGTCCTGGAAAGTACCGTCCTCCTTCTTCCCATAGTGTTCTGTTCTTATAAACAGCAATATCTCGTCCTTAGAATCTATGTCTGGGTTTTGGTTTTTTGTTTGTTTTTTCCTCCTCCCTCAAAACTAGGAAATACTTTAGCAAAAGAATTGAAAAAAAGATGTACTCTATCATTTCTGTTTTGCCAGGTGGGCATTCTTATGCCTGGAGGTA
>NW_007730598.1:121735-130334 GCF_000696425.1 Galeopterus variegatus
AAAATCACTCAGAGATATTACTAAATGTTGAATTCCATACCTTTAAGTCTTAGGTTCATAACACACCAATCACACACATACTGTGATGAAACAGATTCCAGCATTATGACTGATCTTACATACTGAAATAATTTAAAAACTATTCTCAGTGTCATTTAGGAAAATTCATTGGATGAATGACAGTCCACTGTTCCACCATTTGTTTTACAAGTAGGAAATCAAATGTTTCATAACAAAACTATCATTATTTCCTAATGAACTTTTACCCGGCAATATCCCATGTTAATGGACTGACAAGTTCAAGGCTCCAAGTTCATTCTCACTGGTAAACAATAGAGAAATTAATGGGGCCATTTTGGAAACTCACAGCTGTCATCTGTTTCTACTTATCCAAAGTAGTCCAATAAAAGGAATTTGGGGAGGGGAAGAGAAAGTCAAAAAGTGGTTTCAGACTGTCATAATTTGAAGGCCGGCTATATTCATATTAACAAACCGTTTTATGTAACATATTTGAATTATGTTCTTTTTCCTGGCAAAATGCACACATACAAAGCCAACCTGAGGAATCCGAATACTCATAGAGGACAATCAGGTAAACTAGTTATCTTAACACTTAGCTAGCACAGTAATACAAAGGATGAGGTAAGTAAAAACAACTGGTTTGGATATTTTGTTGTTGCTGTTATTATTACTATTAATGCTTAAATCTTCAGGAGATGACCTTGTCTCATGCCCTTTTTAGCAGACTTTGTCACAGACAACCGCAGATCAATTACCTGGGGAAAAGTTCCAGGAAATGACAAGTTATGGAAGTTGTGCTGCTATCATGGTCTTCTATATAAGTGGCAGCAGATTACATGTTCTAATGTTAGGAGTATGAATTCTAAAAAAACGATGCTGGTGTAGCTAACTTCAAGGAGACAACACAGTGGGTAATGGCCATGAGTTTCTTATAAAAATACACTTTTTAAGCTGGAAACCTCTCATGCCAGCTTCTTTTTCTCAGCAGTTTATTTTTGGTTAGGAGCCTCATTTGTGGGCTTTTAATAAAGCCAAGATTCAATGACAAGATGCTAATGTGTATAACTCTCAACAGGTCTCTTGCAGTACTCAGATTATTTCAGACATTACACAAAGATTTACCTGGTTAGAATACTGATAACACTTCCATATGCCAAATGACTTAAGTCTTGCTTTATAGTTTTCAAACACATAATATAATGAAATCTTCAAGGTTACATGGAAAAAGTTTAGTTTATATGGGATTTCACAAATGCCCGTTCCTATAGTTGAGAATAATACCAGCAAAGAACCCTCATTTCTCTTCTTTTATTTCCTTTAATTTGTTCCATGTTCTAGTGGTAACCATGCAATCATCTGCAGTCTTGTGGACAAGATAGAAACTCTAAGTGTCTAATTTGTTATCAGAGAACCTGGTGCCGAAATTTGCATTCACTCTTTGCTGACATCTGTTCAATATCTTGTCCATCACTGCTGTGGAAAAACTATATTCCTAGATCATTAATGTGTGCCTTTGGTTAAAGTCTTGTCCTGATTTTACAGACTGTATTGTCAGTGTGAACATAACAACCACCACCTTCTATATTATCGTACAGACTAATGATTATACATAGCTGGTTCAGAAGACATACGCCTTTGGAGGCCAAGTTACAATGAAGTTGAGGATAGTTAGACCACAGGCTGAATCCAGACCGCAGTTTAATAGCAAACATTCTTCAGGAAGCTCACAGAGGTGAAACTAAAACTAAAAAAAAAAAAAAAAAAAAAAAAAATTCCCCCCAAAAGCCCCTAGAGTGGTGCTTTAAACATTTGATATGATAATTAAAGTGATGTTTAACACATGTATAATTTGAGTATTGTTTTGATTTTGGTTACATTGTATTTTTTTAGATACAATACAAAAAGGGGCCTAAAATGGATTAACACAATATTGATGCACATGGTTGGTAGAGTAACACTTTAAACATTACGGAATGAGATAACGTCATCTTTTCAAAAAAGATAAAGCAAGAAACAACTTTTAAATACCAAAAAAAAAAAAAAAGTTAATCAAAGCTACCTTAACCAATACCTCTGAAGTGCAACAGTACATTTTAAAGACATGCTTTTTCCTAATTAATTGTACTAATTCTCTGGTTATTAATGGCATATTAAAATTTAATTGATACACATGCCTACAGATTTCTGATGCATAGAAGCTGCTCAATATATATTTATGTAGAGAAGAAGCTATGTAACTTGGGCTGTTTTTCTGAGAACTTTTCACCTCACATTTTCAATGGCTGTCTCTCCATGTCTTCTATTTTCTTTTATGTCCTCTCAAACTTCAGTATGAACTGGCTATAATATAAAACCAAAGAATGCGTATAATTGTATTAGGCTGGTTTTGTTGCTTATAACAAAGTACCTCAAACTGGGTGATTTGTAAAGAAAAACAAAATTTGTTGCTTATAGTTTCTGAGGCGGGGAAGTCCACAGTCCATCTGGTGGTGGCAACAGTGACTCACAGGTCTCACATTATAAGATGGTGGAAGGAGAGAGAGAAAGAGAGAAAGGCAGACTCTCCTCTAGGGAAGTCCACAGTCCATCTGGTGGTGGCAACAGTGACTCAGAGGTCTCACATTATAAGATGGTGGAAGGAGAGAGAGAAAGAGAGAAAGGCAGACTCTCCTCTTCTTTTAAAGCCCTCAGAACCACGCCCCTGACCACTGTTTTCAATCAATTTTCTATATAGCAAGGTCCTACAATCCAATCACCTCTTTAAGGCTCCACCTTTCAATTACCATAATTGGATTTCCCACCCTCTTAAGAGCCTCAGTGGGGGCTGTTTCCAAAACATAAAACTTGGGGAACACAATTCAAGCTTCAGTGAGTTTGGGGGGACATAATTCAATCCATTACAATAATTTTACTCATAATACAGTTTTAATTTGCCCTAATTTTTTCATATTTCTACATTTTTATTGGGGTAAAATATACAAAGTATTTACCATTTTCACATAATTTTAGCTTTCTTAAAGGCACAGTTCAGTGACAGTAAGTACAGTCACACTGTTGTACAAGTATCACCACCATCCATCTGCAAACATTTTTTATCATTCCAAACTCAAATTCTGAACTCATTAAACAATAAGTCCCCTCTCCTTGCTTCCCCAGGCCCTTGTAACCAATATTCTACTTCCTGTCTCTGTGAATTTGATTATTCTAGGCAGCTCATATAAGTGGAATTAGGTTGATTTAATTCTAAAAGGCACAGCAGAGTACTATGTATCTCAAAAAACAAACACGCCAAGCTAATTAAGTTGGCTTTTATTTGTGTGTAGCCTCCTTTTTTGACTTGGGGATCTTTAATTATAAACAGAAAAAAAGTCCTCACTTTTTGCCCTACAGTGATCACAAATGCACTTAGTTTATTATGTGTGCCTTTCCTTTTCAAGATAATTCATCTGCTATTCAGCTCCCATTCATATACCAGACACGATAGGCAGGTCCTGAGGATAAAATGTTGATTGAGACAGACATTGTCCCCAGCCTCTGAGAACATAATGATATGGTCAGAGAACCAGAGAATTTGAAGACTGTGATAAAGGTTCTGATAAGAGGAGTACAGGAGGCTTCACAACACACAGAAGCAAGGCGTCAAACTTGGCTTGGGAAAAGAAAGGCAAAGTAATGTCTTCACTGATACGTGAAGGATAAGTCAGAATCAGGAGGTGGGAGAGAGTGACCCAAGGTGCAGGAAAGCGTGTCTGTGACAAAGACCTGAGGGATTTCAGTGCAGCATGAATCAAACAGTGTCAAGACTCGCTGGCCCTACGTGAGGCAGGCGGGCTAGTCTGGATCCTTTTCCAAAGCAAGGGGCTGCGTGGAAGGAGCCTTTGTAGTATTGCGACATGATTATGTTTTAAAATGTGCACTCTGGCTAGAATTCGATTCAAATCAGGAGAAACTGAACAACCAACTGGGAGACTACAGCCGTCCTCCAGGTGAGGGCTGATGCTGGTGTGAGCTACATACAGTAAAGGCAGTGAAAGAGGCAATGAGTGAAATCTCCTTTGTATTGAATTCCTAGAAGCCAGCATATATCTATATTATTTATATAATATATAATATGCTTATTACGTATATTTTAAAACAGCACGTACAAAATAGTTATATGAAAGTATGGGGTTTTTTCCCCCTAAAATAGCTCACATATTAAAATAAAAATAAAACCAACATTATGTGAAATCAGATAATAAAGTGAAAGAGCTTTTAAAATAGTTTGACCTTAGATTTGGAAATTCAATGAAAATTAGAAAAACTAAGTTTCCCTTTTAGAGTCTCAATCCCACCATTTAAGGGAATAAGGTTTTAGGAAAGCTTAAACAGATGAAAATTGTGAAAATGAGAAACGCCAGGTAGTGATGAACAGACTGCCACAGGCAGGCATGAGCTCAGCCTCATATTGACAGGAATGACGTGGCTGTGAAAGAAACATGCATGCGTATTGCAGTAATATGGAGTACAGGGCATGGGAGTAAAGGAAATTGCAAAGTGAAGCTACAGAAAAATTCATCACCTGTTTTTATGCCAGTCTGCATTCACATAAATAGGTAGCAAGATTACATCCAATTTCATTTTACGGGGATTTTTACAAAGTTAAAAAATGTTATTGCAGTTTTTCAAAATGATGAAAATGTCCTGATATAATTTCAGAGATTTGGAATCTATGTGGCTATCATGTCTCTAATATGCTGCACATTCCCAGAATATTACCCAGAACTCTTAAAAGTAATAGGGCAAAGTATCTTAGCATTTTTGGAGTACTAAAATTACAGTTTTATTTGGTACCCTTAAATTGTTTGAGAGAGATTTATTGGGTATGAGTAACACACAATAAACTCCACATATTTAAAGTGTACAATCTGATCAGCTTAGGCGAGTATGTACCCATGAAACCATGGCCACGATCAAGATAATAAACATATAATGAACATATAAGCATACCGCAGTTTCCTTGTGCCCACTTGTAACCCTCCCTCTCACCCATGCCAGGACCTCTCCCCCATCCACCGGCAACCCCTGATTTGCTTTCAGTACAAGTTAGTTTGCATTTTCTAGAGTTCAGGGAATATAAATGAAATCACACAGTATGTACTCTTTGTCTGGCTTCTTTCACTCAGCATAACTATTTTGAGAGTCAGCATGTTTTAGCATACATCAATAGTTCATTCATTTTTACTGCTGAGTAACAATCCATTGCATGAATACACCACAATTTGCTTAACCATTACAACATTTGTGTTATTGCCAGTTTTTGACTATTACAAACAAAGCTACTATAAACATTTGTACACAAGTCTATGTACAGACATATATTTCCTTTTCTTAGGGGAAAATACCATAGAGTAGAATGGCTGAGTCACATGGTAAGTGTTTAACTTTTGAAGTAACTGCCAGACTGTTTTCCAGAGTGGCTTTACCATCTTACTTTTCCATCAGCAGTTTATGAGAGTTCCAGTTCATCCACATCCTTGCCACATTTTTATGGTCTATCTTTCTAATTTTAGCCATTCTAATAGGTGCGTAGTGGTATCTCACTGTGGTTTTGATTTGCATTTCCCTAATACCTAATGATGTGGATATTGGCAAGTAGTAATTCATAATATTCCCTGACTATTCTTTTGGTATCTATAGACTCTTTAGTGATACCAGTTCTCTCATTCCTGATATTTGTCGTTTGTGTCTTCTCTCTCTCTTTTTTTCCCCTGATCAGCCCTGCTAAAGCCTTATGAATATTATCAGTCTTCTCAAAGAACCAGCTTTTGGTTTCATCAATTTTCTTCCTTTTTTTTTTTTTCTGATAGTATTTCATTGATTTCTGCTCTGATAGTTATTGTTTTCTTTCTTTACTTGGATTTCTTTTTCTGGTTTTTAAAGTGGAAGTGGAGGTCATGAATTTGAGAAATTTCTATTCTCAATAGAGTATATTGAGTAATAATCTATTGGAGTAAATTTGCCTCTAAATCTTGCACTAGCAGCATCCCACAAATTTTGATATCTTTGTCTTCAATTTCATTCAGTTCAAAATGCTTTCTAATTTCTCTTTTGACTTCTTCTTTGACCCATAGGTTATTTAGAAATGACTTATTTAGTTTCCAATTAATTACTAATCTTCAGATATCTTTATATTAGTTATTTCTAAGTTAATTCCATTGTGATCAAACAATATATATTATATTATATGACTTGAATCTTTCTAAACTTATTGAGACTTGTTTTATGGCCTAGAATATGATCTATCTTGGTTAATATTCTTTTGCACTTAAAAAAATGTGTATTCTGCTGTTGTGTGGTGGACCTAATTGCAAATGTCAATTAGGTCAAGTTGATTGACAGTTTTGTTCGAGTCTTCCATATTCTTACTGATTTTCTTTCTAATTGTTCTATTGATTATTGAGAGGAAGATATTGAAATCTCTGACGATGACTGTGGATTTTTCTATTCCTCCTTCCAGTTCTATCAACTTTTGTTTCATGTATTTTGAAGCTCTGTTATTAGGCGCATAAACATTTAGGATTGTTAGGTATCCTGATGAATTGACCCCTCTGACCTTATGAAATGATCTTCTTCCTTCTTGATAACATTCTTTGTTCTGAAATCTACTTTGTCTGCTCTTAATATAGCCACTCTAGTCTTCTTTTGATTAGTGTTAGCATGGTATATCTTTTTCCATTGTCTTATTTTTAACCTATTTCTGCCTTTAAATTTAAAATGCATTTCTTATAGGCACCATATAGTTGGGTCTTATATTTTTATCCAATCTGACAAACTTTACCTTCCATTTGTACTTAATATGATTATTGATATTGATTTTTTTAGTAGTATCAATATATTGACCATTTATATTTAATGAGATTACTGATATTGATTTTTCTGCTCCTCTCCTCTTTATGACAAAACTCCTCAAAAGAATGGTATATACTCACCATCTCCAAATCCTTTTCCCTCATTCTCTTTTGAGCCTGCTTCAGTCTGGCTCTCATTCCTACTACTCCACTGAATCAACTCTTCATCAAGACTACTGACTTCTATCTTGCTAAACCCCAAGGTCAATTCTCAGTTCTCATTATACTTGATCTCCCTGCAGCACTTGACAGAGGTGATCACTGTCTCCTTGAAACATGTTTCTTAACTTGGCTTGTAGGACGCCATACCCTCTCTGTACTCATTCAATGACACTATTCCTTCTCAGAGTCCTTTGGTCTTTCAATCTCATCATCCTAGCCTCTAAACTTCATAATACCTGAAGACCTGGGCTCAGTCCTTGGACATCTTTAACCACACTCATTTCTTCAGTACACTCATCCTTCTTATGGATTTAAACACTACCTGCAATGGATGCTGAGTGTACCATCCAGATCATCTCCCCTGCTGCTGGGAGGGTTGATGGCTGATATCTCAAAAGTTATTCCTCATCTCCACCAAGCGACTGCCCTCAGCTAAAGACAGCTGACTCACTCAGGGTCACACTCTTGGGCATCAAGCAACTGGCTGATATAGGAGGTATAAATTATATAATTCTGCAGTCTTTCCAACTCCAGAACTCTCCTTGAGATTGGCAAAAAACATTTATTTGTTCCACAATATACAAGGAACTCAAACAACTTTCAAGAAAAAACTAAGCAACCCAATTAAAAAATGGGCAATAGAGCTAAGTAGGCATTTCTCTAAGGAAGATATACAAATGGCCAACAGACATATGAAAAAAGTGCTCAACATCACTCAGCATCCGGGAAATGCAAATCAAAACTACACTGAGATACTATCTCACCCCAGTTAGGATGGTTAAAATCCAAAAGACTCTGAACAATAAATGCTGGTGAGGTTGCGGAGAAAAAGGAACTCTCATACATTGTTGGTGGGACTGCAAAATGGTGCAGCCTCTATGGAAAATGGTATGGAGGTACCTCAAAGAATTACAGATAGATCTGCCATATGACCCAGCCATCCCACTGCTGGGAATATACTTTAATTTTGAAATAACAAAGTAGTACAGAAAGAAATGAATTCCTCAATGTATTAGTTTTCTATTATTACAGTAACACATTCCTGGTTTAAAACAACACAGAAGCCGACCTGAGTCTCACTGGGCTAAAATCAAGGTGTTGGCAGGGCTGTGTTCCTTCTGGAGACTCAAGGAGATAATCATCTCCTTGCCTTTTCCAACTTCCATAGGCTGCCAGAATTCCTTGACTCAGGACCCCTTCCATTTTCAAAGCCAGCAATGGCTAGTACAGTCTTTTTCACATTGTTGTCACTCTGATATTGACTCTTTTTCTGCCTCCCTCTTCTACTTTTAAGGAGTTTTATGATTATGCTGGGCCCACCCGGATACTCCAGGATAATTTCCCTATTTTAGGGTCAGTTGATTTGCAATCTTAATTTCATTTGCAAACTTAATTTCCCTTTACTGCGTAAAATATTCACAGGTCCTGGGAATAAGAACATTCAAGTCGAAGGTATACCTGTTCTCCAATGTTCATCGCAGCACTCTTTACAATAGCCAAAAGTTGGAACCAGCCCAAATGTCCAT
>NW_007730598.1:131039-137073 GCF_000696425.1 Galeopterus variegatus
CACACACACACACACACACACACACACACAAAACCGGGGGGGAGGGGAAGAAGACATAATAATTACAATTCCTTGAAGTTGACACAACAAGCGAACAGAAAGGACATTATTGGGTGGGAGAGGGGAGAGGGAGGTGGGAGGGAGGTTTCAGTGATGGGCCACAATAATCAACCACATTGTATATTGACAAAATAAAATTTTAAAAAAAAACATTTATTTGTGATCTTACTGCAGCCCTTTTCCATCTGTCCATTCCTACTTCCTTTACTCCTCACAGTTATTGATCCCAAGAGTTGCTGCCAATAAATTTCCAGGTACAAGTCTTTATTTTAATGTCTGCTTCCTGGGAAAGCTGATCTGGGACATCATTTATATACTGATATCTACAAACTTATACCTCTAGCACATACCTTTTGTCTGAACTCCAAGACTGAAATATCCATCTTTCTTTTTGACTTCCCATCTTTTCTCATCACTTTGATGTCTAATGGAAATCTCAAACTTAACATGTCTAAAACTGAATACCTGATCAAAACCACCCCCTCACTATATGTCAAAGCTGCTCCATACACAGTCTTCTCCATGTAAGTTGATGGAAACTCCAACTTCCCATTATTTATTACATAACCCAAAAGCCCTGGAGAATTCTTGGTGGCCTTCTCTCATATTCCACATCAAAATTGTTGGCAAACCCATTGGCTTTATTTTCAAAATATATAACCACCTCTCACCCTTCCAAGCTATCACTCTGGCCCAAGCCACCATGATCTGTCACCTGGATTAATTGCAGTGCCTCCTAGCTTTTTTTCCTGTGTCTGTTGTTACCATATGGTCTGAATGTGTCCCCCCAAAATTCATGTGTGGAAACTTAATCTCCATTGTGGTGGTATTAAGAGGTGGGGCCTTTGGGGAAGCGATTAAGTCACAGGGCCTCTGCCCCCATGAATAGATTGGTGCATTATAAAAGGGCTGGAGAGAACTAGCTTAGGCTCCTTTTTACCTTTCCACCTTCCACCACAGGAGGACACCTAGATGGTGCCATCCATGAAGAACAGGCCTTCACCAGACACCCAGCCTGCTGGTGCCTTGATCTTAAACTTCCCAGCCTCCAAAACTGGGAGGAAATAAATTTCTATTACTCATAAAAACTACCCAGTCTGTGGTATTTTATTATAGCAGCACAAACAGAAGACGATGCCCCCTACAGTCTATTTTCAACTCGGTGGCAAAAGTGACACTATTCAAACATGAGACAGGTAGCTTTACACTTTGCTCAGACTTTCTAATGGCTTTCCCCTTCATCTGCTCCCTCCCAGTCCTCTCTCTGACCTCGCGTCCTATACTCGCTGCCCTCCCTGCTGTCCCTACTCAGCGTCTTTGCACTGAATCATCCCTCTGCCTGCAATGCTCCCTCCCAGAGCTCCCCACCTCTGCAGGGTCACTCCCTCTCCTACATCAAGTCTTTGCTCAAATCCCACTCTCAAATAGTCTTCCTCAACCACCCCCTTAAAATTGTAACCCACCCCCATCCTTGGTGTTTCCTGGTTCCTTTCCTGGCTTTATTTTCTTTCCTCATTAATATCTTTTAATGTACTTTATAATTTGCTTTTTACAACTTGTATATTTCTCTCTCTCCCCACCTCACTCCCAGAATTTAAACCCCACGAGTTCAGGGTTTTTATCAGTTTTATTTATTGCTATTTCTGCAGGATCTAGAATACCGTCTGGTACATGATAGGCAGTCAATACATGGTTGTTGAACCAATTAATCAATCAATTAAGCAGTCAACCAATCAGTCACAAAACTGATAACTAAACATGTTTTTTCATCCTAATTTCTGTGGCTGAGATGTAGAACATGTATCTTGTTAATAAACGAATACTCAAACAGAAAGTAAATTCTTTTCAATTTCTCTTTCCATGAGGCAAAGAAACACATATGCAAATATCCATTCAAGCTATCTTGCCACTAAGATCTTGCTTTCTGATGCTAAGATCCACAGATAAAGAATGTAGTTTGTAACTATGACTTTCCCAGTTACTGGAGTTTTTCTTATCTGCAGCATCAGGGAACTGACCAGCTAAGCTGTCCTATTTCTAAATTGCTACAGTATAATGCTCTGATAATTAAGTATCAGAACAACTGATTTGGTGAGTAATCCCTTTCCTTCCAAATGGCAGCTAACTTTCACCATGATGTATATTCAACTCCACCTAAAAAGTCAACTAATACACTAAAAAATAAAACAAAAGAAGCCCTAAAAAAGCTAAGCACAGAAAGTAACAGGCATTTGCCGTGATTAAGAGTTTTATAACTTAAATAAGAGATGTACACGCACAACTCTGTCTAAAGACACTTTAGGTAATGTAAAGAGCATGTAATACACATAATCCTTTGATGATCCATCATGTTGAGGAGAGCTTTAAAAATATTTAAAAAGCAGCAATTAAGCCAGGGGTAACTCCTGCTACAGACATCTGGACGTGCACATCTGTTCAAAAGTCAGTTATCTGTACAGAAAACCCTAGAGAAAGAATTAGTGTCAATCTGGTATTTAGTGATAAATGATTATTAGCAAAAATCCAATATGACACCAGTGGTAATAACACAACTGCCAAGTAAAGTACAAATTGAGTGACCTCAGATGTTATGAAAATCCAAAGCCCTTGATTGCTGCTCAAAGCCGTCATGTGGGCAAGAAAATTTTCGTTCAGCATGAAAGTGTAAGAATTTCTATCTGTCCCCGCTGGCCCTGAGAACCAACTCTCTCAGCCACAGAGAGTTTGAATAATCCAGCAGTCAGTAGCAACCTCCTTTGGGACAAACTTTGTTTGTTTTGCTCCCTTCAACCCATTGATTTCCTAGTCCTCTTTCCTTGGTTCTCTGGAGCTAACTGTGACCCTCTTTCTGTTTTGGTGACTCTATTAGACTCTCGTATCAGCAACCTCCTTTGGGACAAACTTGGTTTGTTTTGCTCCCTTCAACCCATTGATTTCCTAGTCCTCTTTCCCTGGTTCTCTGGAGCTAACTGTGACCCTCTTTCTGTTTTGGTGACTCTATTAGACTCTCGTATCAGGTTTTTGGATTCTTGTTTCTCTTTCCAGCTTCTGCAGCCACATCTACTGATGGATTCTTTAATTTGCAGGCTCAGAGACAGCTGTAGGGCTAGATACGAGACCTATTGGCCTCTGTCCTGGATTCAGGGAGAGCTTTCTCATGTTATTAATAAAAAATAACAGCTTCCACTCATTGAACACCTACTACATGACAGGGACTATATCAGGCACTTTTCACATGCAGTCTCATTTAACTTCTACAACACTTTTGTAAGAAAATCCGTTATTCTTGACATTTTATGTATGGAGGATCTGAGAAATTAAATGACTTGTCCAAAGTCACACACAGCTAATAAGTATACAGAGAAGGCACCAGGACCCAACTGCAGAATCCACTTTCTGCTCTGACACACTGTTTCTCTCCCAAGCATTTACAGCATGACTGATTCCAATGTTATTCTTCCCTTTGCATATTACATAGTGGTAAAACGGACACAAATGTGTTCATCATTCTGGTGACAAGTTAAATTGTTTCTAAGCATGGACACTGTGTACCAATACTGGGAGGCCATATAAAAATGAAGTACACAGTTATGTCACTGATACATGTTTATAACTTTCTAAAGGACAACATGGTAATATACCTCAAAAGTTTTGAAGAGTGTTTAAATACAGCAATTCTGCTTCTAAAAATATATCTCAAGAAGATTTTCTTTACAGTTCTAGAAATAACCTAAATGTCCCCAAACATGGGATTGCTGGTTAAATCTGAAATTTCAGTGTCGTGCATTGGTATTCAAAGTGTCGCCTGTGGGTCTCTGGCAAGAAGTCCGGGAGATCAGACTTATCTTTATAATCATACTAAAATAGTGCCATTTTCACCAGGCTCACATTCGCACTGATGGTGGGTGGAACCACAGCACCAAACTGTACCACTAGCCACGCAGTCTTCACCACCACGCACTTGTGATTGAAGAAAATTGTCAGTGTCACTTAAGAATATTCTTGAAAAAGAAGTAAAGATTATTAATTTTATTAGAGAGAGTGATCTGAAGAGATTTTGCAATGATATATTACATCTCATTAAGAAGAGGTGAGCATAATGCTGGGGCACGGATGGTGGGTACAGACTTAAAGATGAGTTTTGCCTACTGCATGGTTTTATCTTGGATTGACTTTGATGTGGTCTATACTCTGTTTAAAAAACAGAGAGCAAATGCCTGGACCCTTTCTTTTATTTATAATCTTCAGAAGTATTCTGTTAAATTGTTATAAATATTATATCACAAATTCCCTTTATTTCCTATCAGCAAATACTTCTTTAGGTATTAAAAGATGATATGCAAGTTCTACAGTGTAAGAAGCTCTTGAGCAAACTTTAAGAAAAATATGTTTAACACTTGTATTGCCAAAAAAAGTTTCTGTGTAGGGAGAAACTTTCTGGGAAGACTCACATTCACATTTAGAATATCATTTTAAGCAAAACTCCGGAAAGTGCTAACAGGCATGTGTGGGTGCTGACTGACTTCAAAGGCAAAGGAAGGTGGGAAAGCTGGAGATGCCCTCGGCTGGGACCCAGGAGGTGGAGCTGATCTGGGCTGACGGCTGACTGGCTGGGAGGCTCTGCCCAGTGTTTTTCTTTCTTGACCTCTGTTTCTTAGTATGTGTGTATATTTGAGAGGGTTGGACTTAAAGATCTCAGAGGTTTTTTAGGCTCCAAAATTCTACTCTTAGTTTCTTTTCTTGTGTTGTGAACTTTTGCCTGGTCTCAGTTCTCACTCTATTGGACTACATGACTTGGCACTACTGACAGCAGTCTCCTTCTAAAAACTCCATCCCTGGATTTTAAGGTGAAAACAACTCAGGAACTTGTTCCTTTTTTTTTTTTGACCTTTTTGAGACTGGCCGCACTGCACTCAGCCAGTGAGCGCTGTGAGCGCACTGGTCAACCCTATATAGGATCTGAACACGCGGCGGGAGCGCTGCTGCGCTCCCAGTGCCGCACTCTCCCGAGTGTGCCACAGGCTCGGCCCAGGAACTTGTTCCTTTTAACTGGCTGGCACACAGGGCTCATTCCCGGAGCTGTCTGCAGCACTCTCTCTCTCTCTCTCTCTCTCTCCTTCAAATAGCTGGCAATTTTTAGTGTCTTCCATCAGCCTCTTTACAATGATAATTTACAAATCTCTACCTCTAGGCCATATAATGCCACATCACAAAATGGAAAGTACATGGATTTGGGGGGTTTTTTTGGTTCCTTTTTTTTTTTTTATGTGACCGGTAAGGGGATCGCAACCCTTAGCTTGGTGTCGCCCGCACCGCGCCGGCCATCCCTATATAGGTTCCAAACCCGTGGCGGGAGCGCTGCCGCACTCTCCCGAGTGAGCCACGGGGCCGGCCCTGGATTTGGGGTTTTAACAATACTTACAGAGGTTATTTAACTCAGGACTTTGTGAAGACTATTGGTAATAACTTTTCCAATTTTACAAACTAAAAAGCACAGGATGAGAGAAGTCAGACTAATTACCCACCCAGCTACAAAATTGGGACCAAAATTACCAGGAGAGTGCTCAGTCCTAATACAGAACAGATTTCAATAAACTTTTCTTAAAGTATTCTTTGGAATTCCTGCCAGGTGGGGTATTAAAAGAGACAAATATTCTGAATAAGTACTCAGGGTTGGTAGTTACCTAATGCTTGCTTTTCATAGCTTACTTAACAGCCCTTCTAAATAATTATTCAATTGTCCACTAAGTACATAGTTGATACAGCCCATATATTTGCTGCAGAATAAAACAAACAAGAAAAGACTGAACAACCTGGCCTTTTCAAATGGCAACTCAGAGTCTCTCAAGTAGACAGGCTGCCTTAGAGGATATCAAAGTTTGTATGAAATGGGGCCGGCCCGGTGGCGCACTGCTATAGTGTGTTGCTTGGGAGCGCGGCGGCGCTCCCGCCGAGGGTTCGGATCCCACATACA
>NW_007730598.1:138073-167408 GCF_000696425.1 Galeopterus variegatus
CGGCGGCGCTCCCGCCGAGGGTTCGGATCCCACATACAGACCGGTTCCCGCTCACTGGCTGAGCGAGGTACGGGCGCAACACTGAGGGTTGCGATCCGTTGCCGGACACGAAAAAAGACAAAAAAAAAAAAAAAAGTTTGTATGAAATGGAAACAACCTCTCCAAAGTGGGTCTTCAAAGATGGCAAAGTACTGCAGAAGAGCTTCAAATGTAGGCGTTTTTTCTATGGTACTTTAAGTGTAACAGATGGATCTTTATAATTAGCATCACATTTACATTTTTCTCTTCACACACAAAAAAAGCTAATAATCTTAGAAGAAGTATTAAAAGGCATCATTTCCTCATATTTTTATTGATATTATTTATAATTTGTATGCCAAGTGTTCCTCATGGCACCTCCTACTTCCAACCCTCTCCTAGGGGATGAGCAAATTTACAAATGAGGGGATGAGGAGAGTAGTTACTCAGGAGACAAACTTCAAAATGACTATAGGACTTGAACTAACTGGAAGGCCCTGATAAAGTGGAAGAAATATGGAGATTCGGATAAAACTTGAAGCCCATGGATGCAATATGCTCCAGCAGAGTCTTATCTTTTGTGTACATTTCTGAGATTTCCACCCTCTCCTTAGGCTATATAACTCCCACCACTCAGAAGGATCGTGAGTTTAGAGGTGATATTAAATAAATGAAATAATTAAACAAATTGCCCTCGCAGGCAAGCTCTCCTGGTCTATAGCTGGAGACAGCAGTTGCATGAACTAGGATGGGTGCAGGGGTCAAACAGACACCATCTACAAAGCGCACAAGGAGTGAGAAGAGGTCCTGAGCATGGGGGAAAGCATACCCAATGGAGCTGGACCAGTGTAAGCAAGGCTCATACTCCATCCTGTGTACAACAGCTAGCGTTATAACCTTCATAATCTTCATAACTTCCTGTGAGGCTCATATCAACCTCATTTTGTAGACAAAGAAACCAAAACTTAGAGAAGTGAAACATTTTGCCTAAAGTAGTCAGGTAAAGTGACAAAGCCAAGATTTTTATTTAGGTCCCCTCCAACAGCAAACGTCATGATTAAAACTAGCATGCCATTCTGACCTGCCAACTACATGCGATAATTTAGCTCTGGTAAAGGCTTCGCTTTTATTCGTTCACACCCAGTCCTCCCTAACCAATAACATAACTTTGCAAGTCACCTGAATAGGGATTAGGAGTACAATCAATGACCATGAAACAGAGAAGATAAACTGGTCCACAGGGAAACTGAACCTTTGACCTCAAGCTCTCCAGGGCTGAATTCTAACCAAGTCAGTTAATTAGCCACAGACTATTAAATGAACAAATTAAAGTGCAAATCCTTTCAAACCACAGCTCTGATCTGACCCTTTATAGCAGCACAAAATTAATATGCACTGATTCTGAGTGTGCCCCATTTAGTACAGTGCAGGCCCTCTGAGTATCCCAAAACAGATGAAATAATAAGGGAGAATTATAATCTTTTTTTTCTTAAACTTTCTCTTGTAGCAATAATGCCTATACTTTGCTACATCTGTCTTTTTTTTTTTTTTTTTCCTGCTTTGAAAATTATATATCTAACCAAGGTACCAGGGTCTTTAAATGAATCCTGGTCAAACTACCAATTTTTATCAGACTCATTTAACTCCACCACATAGGTAAAACCAGACCTAAAATTTTTGAGTTGGAGAGTACCCCACGGAAGTTATTGTGTGTCCTAAATGAAAAGCCACACCACACATGTAACAGTTAAGATCTGCGCAGAGACTCAGAGAGCGTGACAGAGGAATCCCCTCCCCTTGACCCATTGCTACCAAACTTCAGGGCTCTTCAACAACACAGAGCACATTCTGCACACAAGGCTCAGTCTCACCCACCCACTTCTCACCTGATGCAAAGTCACCCAGGGGCTGGATTCTTGCAGGGCAGGAGAGGACCAGAGAAGGAAGCAAGAAGAGGGAGATACCTCCTACACCTAGCACAGTACTTAGGCCGTTGCTCTTCTCCACCTTCCCTAAACTACTGAGAATTCTGAAAGGGCTGGAAAGTGAAAAACAGAGAGGAAAGAGAAGGGAACCCACTGGGGGCTGCCCTTCCGTTCCTCCTCCTTCAGTCCGGACCCCTTCATGTTGTCCTCCTATCTTCATTCTAATTCCCTCACCCAGAATATCCAAGTCACTCTTTTCCCAAACTCCTGCTCTCCTTCATTGCAGCCAGGCCCAGCCGCAGCAATCACACGTTCAGAACTGTGGGAGTCTCCTGCCACTTCTCAGGAGCAGTGCGAAGCCACAGATCTCAAAGCTATAGGGTTTCAGTGAGAGTGTATTTGTTGGTTGCAGTTAATTTGAAAGCAGGACTTTTTATAGAAATGACTATAAAAAAAGATGACTAAGTTTGATAGCTCGGTTATACAGGGTATATTGTGAGGTAAATAGACTTTTGTCTGCTGGTCTTGTTTCCTAAATATCGTAACATAACATTCTGAGTTCCAAACAAATACATTTTTGGAACTCAACCAACTTCTGTGTAGGAGCTTTGCCTATACTGCATTACGCACATTTATTCAAGTAGAAAAATGGGGAAGTGTGCAAAATAGAGAAGTGTACATTGAAGAGGAAAAAACAATGTTACCTAAAGAATTGGCACAGTGGATAAATTATGCAATTATGAATAATAGAATCAGGCATTAGACACAATAGAAATTCATAATTCATTCTAATATCTCTACTTTTATTTTCTGTAAACAATGTATGACTTAATACACAAAATTGTTACAATCACTTCCAGTAGCAGCTCTAGATTTAGAAATGGAAAAGGCTTATTAAGAGAAATCACATGGCTAGAATTCTTTTTAATGGAGTCTTTGGTTGTTCAAACCATCTTTCATGAGAAAACTCTAAATCCATAAAGATGAAATGCTCTTTTAATTTACTGATGTTAATCCAACAAGATCATTTGGAAATATTTAAAATGCCTATAACAGAAACCATTTACTGGAAGGCTATAATGAATTCCTTTATGTGTTTATTTCAGGACGAAAATAAGAGTAATGATCTGTTTTTTTTAAAGGGGGAAAAAAACTAATGGGATTAAATGTGCAATGAAAGGAATTTGGGGGGAACTTGGCCAATTGGAAGTTGGCAAAGCAATGTAAGCAGATGCACTAAAAGTCGTCCGATCTGGGAAACTAATCTCAGTGCTGTCATACCTTCTCAAACTGCCCCAACTATGTGGACTCAAAAATGGAAACTTACTCCTAGTTCGCAGCTTTAATAAAGCCAGGGGAAGTGCTAGTTACCTCACAGAGAGAGGAAGCTTTTCAACTGCATTTCATGTCTCTCCCTCCCACAGACACAGAGATTCAGATCAACTGGAAATGGACTCTGAACCAAATGACCAGTGATATTCCTTACTATGTTCTATTACAGTTATATTGAAACATACGCCAAACACATATAGCTTTGAAATGTACTTAAATGGAAAACCAAAGAAATTAACACCTAATTCTAAATCAAACAAATTAATAAAGTCATTTTTATTTATACAGTTTTAAAGTGTTAGAGTTATAATCAATGGATACTAATATGTCATGGTCAAGAGCATAAATGAACATGGTGTTAGGAATTATGAAAAAGTAGTGTTGATAGAAAAAGCATTTTTTCAAGATTGCAATCACTAAGATTTTTCTACAATGCCATTTACAAAAGTTGATTTACAATTTTGTTATTTAAAAAATATTTTGACTGAAATATTTAACATTCACTTCGAAGTTTAGAATTAAGAATAAGCCTAAATTTATGGAATACACTGCCCTGCCTTTAATTTATATGATGGAACTTGTTTTCGGGACAGAATATAAGAGAGATACACAGATAATGAGCCAAATTATCCAAGCAGCTAAGTTTTCACTACTATAGACACTGTTGGGTGCTACACTAAAAGCTAAATGGTATTGTGGCAACCTAAAAATGATTGCAATATCTGAGACTCAATTGCCAAGTCCACCCAAGGTCAATGGTCAAGGGTTCAACGATTCTGATGTGAAAAAGAAATAAAAGGAATTTCAAACTATGATTGAATAAATTGGTAATTTCCACTAGCTTTGCATCGGATTTACCATCGCTGGTTCCTTATTGTGACATCTCACTTATCCACAAATATTTATCTGACAATATCCTATATTTGGTACATAACTAGAATCAATGAGCCAAGTCACGAAAGTCAAGCAATAAAACTCTTCTTTACTATGCCTTAGAGAAGAAACTCTTACACCATCAACTTTGCAGATTATTTGCTTTTACATCTTACCTAAAAATATTATGAGCTTGGTGACCTGTTTTCTAAATCCAAAGAATGTTAGAAGCCAACAAGTCACGAAAGTCAAGCAATAAAACTCTTCTTTACTATGCCTTAGAGAAGAAACTCTTACACCATCAACTTTGCAGATTATTTGCTTTTACATTTTACCTAAAAATATTATGAGCTTGGTGACCTGTTTTCTAAATCCAAAGAATGTTAGAAGCCATATGTAAGTGGGTTAGGACTTTACAAGTTCTTTGAGTGCCAAGAGAAGATGCGCAACAATAGTAAAGAAAATTAAAAAATCTGTTAAAACTGACAGAAGCTTAAAAAGCACCATAATCTGGGCAGACAACAATAAGACCTAATACAACTCAGCAGGTCCCACTGGCATCATGGTGTGACAGGCATGGCAGAAGAACTGATGTTCATCCTGATGTTCTCATTCATTCAGAAAAGTTCATACTTTGGTTTAGTCACTTCAACAAGTTATAAAAGTACTAATTCATTTTAGAAAGCTATCTATTTAAAAGGTTCGAAACAATATCTATATATATGCACATGGGAGGGTGTGAGATATCTGTCTAGATATAGACACAGATGCACATATCTGTCTCTATCTCTATTTCTGTATATCTTCTATCTATCTAGACATGCTTAGATCTTAAGAACTTCAAGCTGATTTTATCTGCACTCAGTGCCCTCAGAATTATGCAATGGGTAGCTTCTTGATTTAAACCTTAAATACTGGGGTCTTGGTAGGTGTGATCCAAGTGAATGCCATTTTTGTAGGTCAAAACCAGTCAAATATCTGCCATTTCATGTGGCTCTAGCTAATATACATTTCAAAGCATTGAGTCATTTTGTGATTTGTACATCTTCTCCATTTTATATTTTACTTAACCCAATTATAAAATTAGATTAGATTATAAGCATACAGTAGCTGGATAGTGGGGACCCAGGCATGGAATGAAAAATATAATTAATATTCTAATGAAAACCATAGTTATGAAAAAAAGGCTGACATCTGAAAGGTCATATTTAGGATCCTCAACTACAACAAATCTACCATGAAGAGTTTAATTCTAACTCACACTAATATTGTATAGTACTTTATTTCTACTACCCAGAAGATAGCTGGGATGTAAACACAATTGCTGGCTTCTTCTGATCACCCAGAAAATGTGAGCCAGAGCTCAAGTGGAAATTGCCAGGTTTTTCTCCTAGTCGTGGGCTCCATTTTGTTTCTCTGTTTATTTATTTAGCAAGAGGGGAGAGGTAGTTAAGAATAGTTTGCAGAGCCAATGGAAGAAATTATTAAGTTTGTTCATATTTCTAGTTTTAAAAAACCCCTCAGCTGTTGTTTTATTTTGCAGGGACTAAGATATTGGGTAATTAGCAATGGAAAAACCTAACATCAATTGGCATTATGATTTTATTATAAGTAAATTTCTTTCCAAGTTGGATATATACCTTTTGATCTAAGAAGATCAGGATTTATAGTCATTGATAATCTTTTCTGAGAAACAACTGGCTTGTATTCAACCTGTTACACAACGTAGCCACAGAGAACTGTTCACAAAAGCCACTATACCAAATACTCACACTATTTGTAGACTATTAAGTGAGCTTGTTGTGTACTTACATGTATGTTACTCAGAAGATTAAATTAGTACATTTTGAAAGTACATAAAAGCTGTTTATAACCAAGCATAGTATTATAATGATAATTTAATTCTTTGTATATTCTACCTACATATGCTTCTACTGCTAGTATTCTCTTTCCAATAAATCCCATAATTTAGGGTTAAGACAAATATATTTTTTTCCTGTTTGTTTTTTTTAAGCTTTATCAAATTATACCCTTCACTAATTTTCCTAAAGACTCAAGTGTATTTGAACCATCCTGTTAAATATGAGGAGAAAAATCCTATCTAAACATAATAATAAAACTACAGAAAGCAGAAGTGTAAAACTACAGGAAATATACGTACATGTGTGTATTGCTCTTTTGAGAATAGATGGACTTAAGAAATATTTTTGGACAGGGGCCATGAACTGAATGATTGTGTACTTCAAGGAGCCCCAAGAGGCCCCCTGCACATTAAAGGAACAAAAGCTTTCTATGAAAAATTTGTTATGTACAGCTAACATCAAGTTAAAAAAAAAAAAAGAGTATAAAACAGAGACCTTAAAAGAGGTCAAAAGCATTACACCAGCTGGTCCCACTCCCCACCGAGCTGCAGGCGGAAGCGAAGCAATCCACAGGATACCTGCGGTTCAGTCCAAACACGCTTCACAGAGAAAGAAAATCAACACGGCAAATGGTTTGCACTGAAAAAACCATCTTCGGCAGGTCCTGATTACTATTATAGTCAAATATTTAGTTCTAGTACTACCAGAACTTAATATCTGAAATATCTGAAATGTTTGCCCATACTAAGCCACTTAGCCCAGGTTTTAATACAAATCACCGAATTCAGAAATATAGCCTTGAACTTGGAGAAGAGAAAGTGGGAGGTGGGTATTACACATTTTGGTTAATGCAAACGTAAAACCACAATTGCCAATATTACACAAGTGCCTTAAAACCTAAGGTCAAGCGGTAGGGAGATGCTCCTCCATTTCTTTACAAATCCCAGTGCTTCTCACAAGTCTGTTGGAGTGGGGGTGCAGGGCTTTGATAAGGACCATTAGGACGATGTCTAGACACTGGACGTCTCACACACGTGCCCCCTCTGCAGCCTCTTTCAGTCTCCCTCTCAAATATTGGAGTTAAAATGTTGAAGCCTTGTGTAATGTTATTCAACATACAGAATACAGATGCTCATTTGAGCATCACATATTGCACACAGGTATGGATATTCAATGTGGTATTCCACAGATATGTACAATCACTTATGTTTCAATTTTTTAAAAGAAAGATGTTGATGCCTGTGATTCAAGGTAAAGGAAGAGCGGCAGGCATAACGGCCAATGCGTAAACGTAGGATAAGTTAGAAACAGACATGTCCGTTGATTGTATTAACTGACACAGGCACTCAGCTAAAAGACAGGACATCCTAGTTCCTTTCCCTTTGTAGTGCCCAGCTCTTCCCTACTGTCTGTCATTCTTCATCCATCCGTCCCAGTTCCCTACCCCCAGAGAGCTGACCTCATTGCTACCCTGCAGAAAGGAAACAGACAGCAAGCCCGAGGCAGCCTGGGGAAAACCGAGATGCCGAGAGCAAAGAGGTCTCCCTGGAATCCTGATCTTTCAAAAGCTTTTTAGGGACACTTGGGATAAAAAGCCTGCTGATTTCGCTCCCCTATATACACCAGGCAGAGGAACACACAAGGCCATTCTGATATTGGCCTTACCTGGGAGTTGGGTCATAAATCCTGATCTTTCAAAAGCTTTTTAGAGACACTTGGGATAAAAAGCCTGCTGATTTCGCTCCCCTATACACACCAGGCAGAGGAACACACAAGGCCATTCTGATATTGGCCTTACCTGGGAGTTGGGTCATTCTTCTACCGAAAAGAATATATTTTCACTGGCTTGACTTGAAGATTCACATTTAAGTGATGATGTGGTGGTGCTGGCTTAAAACAAGGCTAGTTTATTCATATAAAATAAGAAACCTATCATGGAATGTATATGAGTGCAAAAAAATAAGGCAGCATCAGTCAAATTAAGAAAGATTAATTAAGCTACACCAGTTTTAGGAATCTATGGTATTTTTATTGTTAAGCAAGCCTTGAAATATATCATGATGAGCATTTAAACTCATACAGTGCCTTTCATCTAAAAATACAGAACCTTTTATCTCAAAAAGCAAATAAAAACTTTTATGTATCATGTTTTTTATAGTGCTTAAATTTAAGAAAACCTTATGTTAATGATCTCACTTAATTTTCATTAAAATATTTGACATTGGCAAGGCAAGTGTTATTACCCCATTAAGGAGTACAAACCAGGGCTGGCTGGTTAGCTCAGTCGGTTAGAGCTCAACCTCATAACACCAGGTCACAGGTTCAGATCCCCCTACCAGCCAGCTGTAAAAAAAAAATAAAAAGGAAGTAAAATGGATACCAGAAGAAGCTAAGCGAAAATCCACACGGTGGTAATGAGATGTTTTACGTCTACCTCGTCACTGGCTACCTGTTCTGAAGTGAGTCTCTTGCCTTCCCTAGGGAAGAAGTCCATTTGTGCATTCTTTAATTCAACACCATGGGTATGGGTCGGACAAAACAGACAGACTGACTACTGCAAAGTCTTCAGTGGGAAAGGGCCAAAGTCAAGGTCAGGCCCAGGGGTTTGAATGTCTACAAGTGATTACCTGGGTGTACTTCAATTGAGCTCCCTAACTGCATCTTCCAGGCAAATGCAATTGATTTTGGACTTACTGCTTTAAATGCTCTAACCCAGCTTCCCTCCATCCCTGGAGATAATCAGGAACTGATGTAAAACTGAAAATGTAAGGAATGTTAGAACTCTACCAGTGTAATCTTCTAATTTGCATCTGTTGTAAATTATTATAATTCTACAGGACGGGTTAAGAACCCAGAAAAATGAAGCTAATATTATGGACACCTGTAGTTAATACTTTAAAACATAATCCAACACCATCTGATCTTCTGAGTTGATGATATTATTATTTCTTCTCTCTATAACATTTCCTTAAGAGTTGTAATCAAGGGATGCCTGGGCAAGAGTTATGTTCATTTTAAGTACAGTACTTAAATTCTTTCTGTAATTCCATTTTAGCACCACCTGATTAACATTAATACTTTAAATAGCTGCCTTTTGCAGATAGAATGACTTTATTATTATACATTTTCATCACTTTTGGCTTCCCACTGATATTACTCAGAGTGGAGATATAATATTTTCATCCAGTTGGTCACAATGCTTATAATTGCTGACATTTTAACTCACGTGGAAAAATAAATGCTGTTATTCTATTATTGTAGAATGTCTTTCACTTTTTTCTTTTTATTAATGTCACTTTGGAGATTCTGTTAAAAAAAAGTCAAGTGGTTTCAGTTGTTTAATGTCTAAATCATTTAATAAAATTTACTGAGCACAGGAGTACACTGAGCACTCCACCTGGAGCAGCTATACTCCGGTAAGGAGCTGCAGGCCCCTTATCCAGAACTGTGATCTGGGTTAGACATTGAAGAATACAAGAAGCAGAAAAGTTGAAGTTTCAACAGCATGCTCTGAAATAACTGAATATAAAGACATACTCTGCTCTCACCAAAAGAGGATAAGGTGTGGCTTTGTTTTGTAATGTAAAAATACTTAAATTATTTGGGTAACGAATCCCATTTTCCATTTTGTCAAAAATAATGATCTTCATTCTAAATTTCCAAGTGTTTCATTAGTTCTGGAGAGAAAAGATATGCTTGTCACAGCAGCAATGACTCCTGCTTACAAGCCTAAGGAAGAGAATGGTTTATGAGAATAATAACCCAGTTTTATTTCACTAAGGAACAAGGCTTTCACATCTCTTGTTATGTCTTGCAGTAAGTGTAAGGTATTTATCAAATGTTACAGAACATTTGCTTAATCTGCTCTAGTCATCAGTGGCAGATAAGATTACCATGTGAGAGGGTAGACAAGGATAAGTTGTTTATTCTAACCACATTCAAGTCACATGGCCTACGCTGTTATTTAAATGAATAGAACACATATGAAAAATAAAGTCACAAATATTTGATTAAATTTCTGATGAGCCATATTGTGTATAAGCATATGCACACATGCCTCTGAAACCCACACTGTCATCTCCTAATCACAATACAGGACACAGAGATTTGACTGAAAGAGGCTGAAGGTGACAGAAGCTGGAAGGCATCGCTCAGTGTGGCTAACAAGGAAAGAGAAGCAGTCCAGCAGCGAGCACGAGAAGGATACAAGCTTCTTGACCACAAAAGCCATCGCGGACTCACATCTAGACAAGGATCAGTTTCATAAAAGTGTTTATTAACCAACCTGAGCCAAATCTCCTGGGGAGAACTTGCAGACTGGTAGAAAAGCAAGTCCCTTTGGAGATAAATATATTCACTCTTCCAAACTTCAATGGATTGTTTAGAAAATGACTACTCAAAAATTTGACTTTACACCCAAATCTGCAAAAGGCTGAAGCTAAATAGCAGAAATACAAATTTTCACTTCAGATTAATTGGTAAAAGTCAAGGGATCAGTGTATTTCCTTGCTTGAAGGAAATTATTCGTGACAACATTTGGACTAAAATTCTAGATGAAGCCCAGAGATGTAAAGGGTTCAGGGAAGTATGTGAATATCGATGCTAAGTACATATATCACGGACATTGGGTTTAACTCTGTATTTCAAAAACAAATATAGAAATAATCTCAATCCTAAGAAACCCTGTCAGAAATAGAGGAAGAGGCACACATCCCAACTCACAAGATGAGTAGTACCTTGACATTAAAATAAGTCAAAGATATCACAAGAAGAAGAACTAAAGACCATTATACACAAATACCAGTAGACACAAAAAATTCTTAATAAAATATTAACAAATTGAATCCAATAATATATAATTAGGACAATATATCATGATTCAGTGGGTTTTATTCTGGGAATGCAAGACAATTAATGTAATTCACCATATTAATAGATTTTTGACAAACGTGCCAGATAATTCAATGGGAGAAAAGATCGACTTTTCAGCAAACGGTGCTGGATCACCTGAATATCTATATGGAAAAAAAAAAAAAAGAACCTCATACCATATTCAAAAATTAAGTCTAGATGAATTATAAATCTCAATGTAAGAGCTAAAATTTTAGAAGAAAATATGGGAGAAAATATTTGTGACATTGGGTAGGCAAAGATTTCTTTAAAAAAGATTTCTTTTTTTTTTTTTTGTGACCAGTAAGGGGATCGTAACCCTTGACTTGGTATCGCCCACACCGTGCTCAGCCAGTGAGCACACCGGCCATCCCTATATAGGATCTGAACCCGTGGCCTTGGCGCTCCCAGCGCCGCACTTTCCCGAGTTAGCCACAGGGTCGGCCCCCCAAAAAAGATTTCTTAAGCAGAAATTATTTTTAAAAGAATTGCTAAAATGGACTTCATTGAAACAAAAAGCTACTATTTGAAAGATACAGTTAAGAAAACAAAAGTACAAGCAATAGACAGGGAAAAGCTACTATTTGAAAGATACAGTTAAGAAAACAAAAGTACAAGCAATAGACAGGGAACAAAATATTTGCAAAACATATGGCCAAAAAATAGCTTGTATCCAGAATATATAAATAACTCTTACAATTCAAGAAGACAAACAATCCAATTAAAAATGAGCAAAAGATTTCCACAGAGACTTCACAAACTAAGGTACACAGATAGGTAATAAATATATGAAAAGAAGTTCAACATGACTAGTTATTAGGGAAATATAAATTAAAACCACAATGAGACATCACTACACACCCACTAGACTGGCTATAGTTAAAAATACTGAGTGCTGGAAAGGATGTGGAACAAGTGGAACTCTCATACACTGCTGATGAGAATGCAAAAATTGCAGTAACTTTGGAAAACAATAAGGCAATTTCTTCTAAAATTAAAGCTACACTTACCATATGACCCCACAATTCCATTTTGTTGGGAAAATAGAATAATTTAATCAGGCTATCCTCGCCTCAGGGCTGGTTGGAGGTGGTTCAGTAAGCAAGTTGTGTGTGGGTAGTTAGTGTGCATTGGTGGTGCCACCACCTTGGCCGACTGCTGCCCTGGGTGACCGCAGCCACTAGTGCCCATGCTTTCCAACCTATGGCTTCCAAGGATCTGTTTGCCAGTTACCTAGCTCATAGATCTGCGTGTAAGGGATCTGGTGACCCAGCCTGGTGTATGAGGGGCCTGGGACCCAGCCTGGCATGTGAAGGGTTTGTGACCCAGTCTGGACAATGGGCTTGAGGGGCCTGTGAGCTCCAGACCCAGCCCTAGCTTTACAATTGGCCTCACGAACAGGATTAGTAGCTCTACAATTGGCTATGTCAGCAGGATTCCGACATTTGCCATAGCGCCACATATTGCTAGGCATTTACCCAAGAGAAGTGAAAATTTAATGTCTGCACAGAGGTAACATCATAATGACAAAAAGCAGATCAGTGGAAAAGGGAGAAGATCAACCATAAAAGGGCACGAGGAAATTTTTTACAAGAGAACTTTTCTTTATCTTGATAGTGGTGGTGGTTAAACAATTGACATTACCAAAATTCGTCAAGCCAAACCCTTAATATGGGTGAATTTTACTGTATAAAATAGTACCTTAATAAATCAAATTACATAAATGCTTCTATTTATCCACGGCTTGTTGCTATAGAAAAAAACATAGAAAACTTCTACAGAATAATAGAGTGGAATTAAGATTTTGAAAGGAGAGTGATTAGAAAGCCAGATCCTAAAATGTCAAGTCCTGCCCAAACCAACCACCTTCCAACACTATGAATATCATCTAGTAGCTTTTATTTGTGGAAAAGTGTTCATCGGGAAAATCATAATAATAATAACAGCTGTTTCTGGGTACATTCAATTGCATAGTGGTGAAACTGCTTAGTCCTGTAACAGATTTCCAGTGACAGTCTGCCATTCGTAAACCTTAGAGAAGAGGAGAAAAAAGGGTGGGAGGAGGAAAGAATGAAAAAGAGCTAATGAGGGAAAGGTATTGACTGTTCTACCTTCCAATATCAATCCTTTTAAGTATAGAAGCAAGACTTTCTTTCCTATGGGAATGTAAGCCTTTTTGGATGCAACATTTTTCTAGTTATATACTCCTATTTATCTCCCCATTTCTTAAATGTCATGTCTTCACAGTTCAGCTTGGAATTTTAAAACTCAGCCTGACAAGACAGCCTGAAGGTCCTTTATAGTTGAGGCTATAAACATGATCATGTGAACTTAGGGATAATCATTTGTGACAACGCAACAACAAAAGCTCCAACAATCTGAAACATAAACACCATCAGAAAGATGTGCTTTGTTTTAGCAAAGATGTTGATGTGCAAAAAATCGCTTAAAGCATGTTTGAAAATAATCTAACTGGTGTTAGCATATCAGCATACTTCTCAACTACTCTAGATCCTGCAATTATCAGAAATAATGTGGAATAAAAGGATCTTTTTTTAAAAAAAGATAGTATAACTTTACATATCTTAATCCCTCCCCTTCTTAATTTACTTTATGCAATTAATCCCTTGGGCATCTACAAAATTTTCTCTTTTCATACTATGATTAATTGATCTGTGCAAATTAGTAGGCATTTCAACCAAAAGTTCATAAGGGATGCTTAGTAATTTACTCAATACAACCTGTAAGACATGGCAGGCCCAAGAAAAAGCAAAGCTTATATCCACATTTATACAAGTCAAGGTCCAAGCATCCAATAGTTAATTATCTAAGGTAAGGTCATGAAAAACTCTGAATTAATAAAAAACTCCAATCCTTTCATTTGAGAGAGGAGGTACCACTATATATATCATTTCCCTGCAGTAAAGCTAGGTGACCACGCCAGTTGTCAGGCTCTTTTACCTGCTGGTAATCCTGCACTGACTGGGCTGATTGTTGACCTAGGGCTGGGTCTAGAGCTCCCAGACCCCTCAAGCCCGTTCACAAACTGGGTCACAAACCCTTCACACACCAGGCTGGGTCACCGGACCCCTTCCACACAGGTCTATGAGCTAGGTAACCCGGCCAAAAGGTCCTTGGAGCTATAGGTTGGAAAGCATGGCTGCGCTGGGCGGACCCCCGAGGCAGATGCCTGCCCACCTGCTTCACTAAAACTCTTCTCTCTCTCTCTCTCTCTCTCTCTCTCTCGCTACTCTTTCTTTCTCTGTCTCTCTCTCACTCTGAAGAACACAAGAATACCAACAAAACTAAAAAGATACATTGGTGCACATGCGCACTAACCACACACACCATTTGCTTACAAAGGATGCTGAACCACACCCAACTGGATCCAAGGCAAGGGCCCTGACCAAACTATTCTATTTTCCCAACAATCCACCCCTTCAAGGTCCTCGCTGTACAATCTACATGGTCAGAACCTTCTGCGACGTTCCCTTAGCGAGGATAAATGACCCTTACATTCACACATTACACATTCCATCCCAGTCCCAAAAGTCTTAGCTTGTTGCAGCACCAACTCAAAAGTCCAAAGTCCAAAGTCTCATCTGAGACCAAAAGCAAAAGTCTCCTTCCAGCCGTGAACCCGTAAAGAGTCAAAAACAAGTTTATCTACTTCCAAGATACAGTGGGACGAACATTGGGTACACATTCCCATTCCAGAAGGGAGAAACAGAAAGGAAAAACAGTCCCCAAACAAATCCAAAACCCAAACAGGGCAAACGTTAAGCCCACTGGGGCATCTGGACCCCTAAAGCTTTGGACAACCTGGCTCCTACAGCTCCTCCAAGTGCAGAACATTGAACTGCCTGGTGGGTGAGGCTTTTCCAGGCCAGCACTGCACACTGCCAGCAGTCCCATAGTTCTGGGATCCTGGTGGCAATCCTGCCATCCTGGCTCCACTAGACATTTCCTCAGTGGGGGCTCTCCATCGGGGTTCTGACCCCACTTTTCTGCTCCACATTGCTCCATAGATAACCTCCGCAGTGGCTCCACCCCTGCAGCAGGTCTCCACTTGAGTGCCCCAGCCTTTTTCATACATCTTCTGAAATGTAGGTGGAGGCTGCCACACCTCCACTGCTCTCACATACTGCTCGCCTGCAAACTTAACACAACATGAACGCCACTGAGGTTTTCGGCTTTTGCTCTTCGGAGATGCTGAGGCAAGATTGCTCCAGCCAGAATGGCTGGGATGCAGGGAGCAGTTTGCCTAGGGCAATGACACCTCAGGTCTGCCCTCCAGGACAACTCAGTCCTCTTAAGATGGGAGGGGCACGCTCTCAAACTTCTCAAATGCCCTCAGGGCCTATGATGGGTGGGGCACCCACCAAGACTTCTCAAATGCCTTCAAGGCTTTTTCCCCATTGTCTTGGCTCTTAGCATATGACTGCCTCACTGCCAAGTTAACGTCTTCAGCAAACAGTTTATCTGCTTCACCCTTGTGTTTTTCTCCTGCTCTCCACTTCTCTACCTCATGGCCAGGCTGCAAAGTTTCCAAATCTTTATGCTCTGCTTTTACATTCCAGCTTTTGAATTACTTCAATCAGCTCAGCTTACACCGGCTACTCACTCAGTCTCAGGCAGTTTTTTGCAGCATTCGCCCACAGTTCAAACAGCTGCATTCACCCAGTCCATTAAGGAGTGGCTGCCCTGTCACTGTGCATATCTGGGGCTCTTTCTGCAGCCGCTGCCTCAGAGACAGGCACATAGTATCAGAGACTAACTTTTTCCACCTTTTCACAAGGTGAAAACATACTTGAAATTCTGCAGGGGCACCCGTCCTCGGGTCATCTTCCCATCTGCATGTGGCACTCTTTTCTCAGGTTTTACCGCACTCGTCAAGCCATCAGGTTTATATGGCACCCTTCAAGCCATTTGCCTTCAGACAAACGCAACGTGCATTTACTACATAGTTTCTAGAACACGTTACACCATCCACCCCTAGGTCTTATAGCTGGAGCCACCAGGGGCTCTCCCTGTTTCTGCTGCTTTACTGTCTCAATTTCTCGTGCAGAACAGGTCATGCCTGGAGATGCACAGTTTTCCCCAACCTACCACTGGGTTGGTCATCTTCCCTGGTGTGAGAAGCAGGAGTGGCCAGTTGCTGCACGTCATCCTCCAGGACATTTATCCATGCTTCCAACAACTCTGCTTTCTGCCACAAATCTCGATCAGTTTGCAGCACAGTTAACAGCAGCCAGGCTCCAGTCAGCAGAAAAGTGGCCACTGGGCACCACACGCTCAAGGACAGACACATTTCCTCCCCTTCCCAAGGGGTTTTCGGCTCCTGTATCTGCTCAGAATCCTGTTGCAGACTAAGCCAATGTGGCATAATCCTGCCAACGATGCTAATTGTGGCACTACTGCTAATGTCAGCATCCTGCCAATGATGTCAAATGTGGAGCTACTGATCCTATTTGTGATGCCAATTATAAAGCTAAGCGACCACGCTAGTTGTCAGGCTCTTTTACCTGCCGGTAATCCTGCTGACTGGGCCGATTGTTGAGCTAAGGCTGGGTCTGGAACTCCCAGACCCCTCAAGCCCAGTCACAGACTGAGTCACAAACCCTTCATATGACAGGCTGGGTCACCAGACCCCACACATGCCAGGCTGGGTCACCAGACCCTTTCCACATGGGTCTATGAGCTAGGTAACTGGCCAAAAGGTCCTTGGAGCCATAGGTTGGAAAGCATGGCTGCACTGTAGTGGACGCCCGAGGCAGACGCCCACCCGCCTGCTTACTTCACTAAAACGCTCTCACTCTCTCTCTCTGTCTGTCTCTCTGAAGAACACAAGAATAGCAACAAAACTAAAAAGATACACTGGCGCACATGTGCACTACTCCACACACACACACACACACACACACACACACAATTTGCTTACAAAGGATGCTGAACCACACCCAACTGGACCCGAGTCAACGTCCCTGACCAAACTATTCTATTTTCCCAACACCTGCCTGTACCAGAGCTTCTTTCTCTTTAGTCTCAAGAGAAGACACAAGAACCATGGTCCAAATATTAGAGGTGCTGGATTGTGATACAGCATTCACGTTGGTCTGAACTTGTGGTAGAACAGAGAACACAAACGAGCAGCTAGCCCAAGATCCACAGCATCTCTCCCTTAGCAATTCTGAATTATACTTTCTGAAAAAGCAATAGCTGCTTTTCTTAAGTTACTTGGTACAGAACCCAGGACAACATTTGTGGGCACTTAATAAAGAGTATTTGATGGCAAAACCAATGCAGTGTTGGCTGTTTTGAGAGTCATGCTGCTAAATGATTTAAACTGCTAACAGAAGCTCTATGGAGGAGTTAGCTGCCTTGGAGTAGATATTTAGTTTGCTCTTTGGAAATATTAATGGGAAGGAAAGACTCTTCATGATCCCTCCAGTGCTTTAAAACAAAATATCATGTCATCTGTGCATGTTTACAGCTACACACTCAAGGGCAAGTTAGGCAGGAGCAGAACTCCACAGTGCAAGGCCAGTCTGGAGAGCTCTGTCATCCTGCCACCAATGCTTAAGCAAATTTCTCCTTAAAGTTGAGACATTATCAAGGATGATTTATATTCAGAGATGCTAAGGCTAGTCTATGTCCAAAAAGAAAAAAAAAATATGACTCTTAGCTAATTACACCTCGGGAAGGGAACAGAGAAGAATGGAGATGGAGGGATAGCTGGAAAAGCCAAGATAAAAATCTACCCCAAGACTTGCCGCTAGGGTATTTGCATTAAATATTCTCAGCCCATCATACAACGGTGCATCCCATTGGAATTTCTTCTTTCCTTAATATTATCTCACTCCAGGTATTTGCCATGTCCTCAACTATCACTACTTTTTTAATCCCTGAACTTTTTAGAGTTAGAAAACTCTCACTACGAAGACAGAAGATAAATAAATACAAATAAAAAGGCCTGTGGCTGAGTCTGTCCTCTGGGGATTTTTCAAAGTCAGCCCCCATCTGAGGGCGGTGCTTGGCAGAGGTGGGTCTGACTCTTCTGGTCTCCTGCCTCAGTCAGGCTCTGGGAACTTGCCCACGGGTGGCCGGTCTCCTCTCACAGAACTACAAATTCTCCAACTCTCTGAGAACAGAGCAGACACTCAGCACCTGATCCTTTTCCCCCGTTATCTCCCTCTTCAGAAAGCCCAGGGATGACACTGTGCTAACACTACCTTTAAGAGAAGGAGAAGAGGTAACTTAACCCTCAGAAACACTCTCCTGAGGATTTATTTATCAAAATGTCACCACAATAATTGTTATAGCCAGGTCCTGATCCTTCAAAACAGTGTGCCCTCCATTGGGCTTCTTTTAGACTCCAGCTAAAATTCCTTTGCTTTAGTAGCCTTTTTTTTTTCTTTTTCTTTTTTTTTTTTTTTTTAGCATGTGTGTTACTGTATCTCACACACTTTGTCTTCGGGAAATTTTAGCAAATTGAAAATAATCTCTCACTCACATGATTGTCAGTATGTTTAAAGTCATTCCCTTCTACAAATATTTCCAAATTCTAACATCCTATCCCTATTAAGTTGTGTGCTATTCAAGGACTTGTAGGGAAAGGGAACAAACCTGTCTTAAGCAACAGATACATGCCATACACCAGGCTACGCAATTTTCATTACACTCTCATTCTATCAAGTGAGGGGTGGATATTGCTGTCACCATTTTATAGATCAGGAAACAAATCAGGTAAGTTTCACATGGAAGGGGACATAGCAGAGACAAGAATCAACCCAAGTCTGTGTGGCTCCAAGTTCCAGTGGTGTCCTTTCCTCTGTTCAGGAAAGGAAGTAACTCCCAATGAAAATTAGCACCCTAAGGGAACTCCATGGGTGCACTCTTTCTCTACCTCACCCCAAGGTGATCTAAGGCAGCACCAGGAAACAGGTTTCATCACCACTGTCCACTCAGATTAAGAGATGCTATTGAGAGCAATGGGTTGAAAAGATTCCGGGCCATGACAAGAATACAGAATCAAATAGCAAATGCTCACTGCCCTCCCTTCACTTATGTGCCTGGTATGATTCTGGCCAAATTATTTCAACCTTCTATGACTTCAGTCTCTCCTACCATTATCCCTACAATTTCTCCTCAACCATAAAACCATTTTGTTCATTGTTAACTTTATATATTCTCAAAACTAGGGTGGAGGAGGGTAGAGCTGAGATCTGTAGTGGATCCCGTTATGTTTACTCTACTACTTTTTATGTGATTGGTTGACACTGATCAGAGGTAGTCTTGGCAGAGTAGTACTGGCTAAAACTATTCAACATAACAAGAGTTTCTAATATAAAATGATCTAATCTATCCAAACTTTCCTCTTAACACCCTATTTAGGGAAGGGGTAAAGATCATAGTACCTTAATCTCTGAGTGGGTGTCTGTGACAGTCCATGAGTCCCCTTGTAGCTATGGAGACTCTCTACAGTTGGATGAAAAAGGTCTGAAGACCAGAGGGCATGTTAGAAGAGGAATGGAATCTCATAGTTTTCTAAAGCGGGGAATTCTCTTGCAGTAATTGGTTTCCTGAAGGGTTCTGTTGTACCACACCCATGCCATGATTGGTCATATGCAAACTAACAAATCCTGTTTGGTGGACTGCAGATATGACATCCTGCAGGTAGTCTGCTACTCCCGCCCTTGTGGCTGTAGGTTTCCTAGACATGCAACTTGGGGGAATTCTCTTGCAGTAATTGGTTTCCTGAAGGGTTCTGTTCTACCACACCCATGCCATGATTGGTCATATGCAAACTAACAAATCCTGTTTGGTGGACTGCAGATATGATATCCTGCAGGTAGTCTGCTACTCCCGCCCTTGTGGCTGTAGGTTTCCTAGACATGCAACTTGAGCAAGCCTAATACACTGATGTTGATAAAATGTGGAGGCCCTTATGAGATGAGGTAGCCCTTGTGTTGCTGTTGACAAAGTTATGCCAGAATTTGGATTTGAAGCTGTAACGCATAATGCTTCATACACTCTACACAAGTAAAATATGCCAGGCACAGAGGGAATTATGAACTAGGGAAATGCTCAAAAAGGTAAGTTCTCAAGCAGGTGTAGGATTTTTATTTTTTATAAGCTCAGCAATGAAGAAGTTCATGAATTGGGGCTCAAAGGAATGACTCAAAAAATTTCAGTGCAGCAAAGAAGTACCAATGAGAACAGGTGAATTATATCAAACTAGAAGTGATATTTTGGAGCTAATTAAATCTTTCCAGTGGTAATTTAGATACAAATCGATGAATTGAGAGACTGATGTTAGGAAATAGACTTATATAAAATAGCAAAGGATAATCAACATTTCACATTTGACCCAGACCAACAAAGTGAAAATAGCTAACTAAACAAAGATGGAAGTCAAATGAAACAGAACATAAACTCATAACCCTAATTGTTGCTGAAGACTATTAGTATTAAATTTGGAACAAACTGTAGAAGTTAACTCCATATGAGAGAATGCATGTAAAAAACATGTTTTAATATCAAACTGCTATACAAAATGTAATGAAGCCCAAATCTGCAGTTTGTTTATTCTATTCCATGAAGTCTGTTAACTAAAGTGTAGCTAAGTATGATTTATTTTTATAACATTTGAAAGACGCAATATAAATAAATTCAAATGTCAGGGGGGGAAAGTGCATTCTTTTTTTAGACCTAATGTCTCAATTTAGGGTTTGAGGATTTGGTCATTACAAAAATAAAGTAAATGACTTATTCCAGAGAACTGGGAATTGTCTACTTGTTTCTCACCTTAATCAATAAATACAAGGGGAAAAAACATAGCCTTAACTGTTAGTCAAGTTAATTATACTAGAATGAGATCTCGGAGACTCACGTACTGAAGGAGTCCTTCAGATAATACAGTGTATATTATATCTGGGAATACTGTCTTCTAATAGTGGCACATAATAGCTAAAGAAGAACAAAGAGTCAGTAATCTTCAGCAATGGCTGCTGTCAACAACATACATCAGAGACCACAATTGATTAACTAATTTGAGCAGTACAGACAGATTTAGTTGCTAAGGCAAAAGAACAAAGGTTGAAGATGTGATCACCTGAGAAATTCCTCATTCTTATGGGACTTCATAGAAATTAGAAACCACAAAGAGAAAATGCCTACCAGGTTATTGACTGTAACCATAAAATAATATTTCATAACCATTTTTCTTCCAAAGTGTTTAAATGGCTCTACCAAAACTAATTTTTAGAATGACCTGAGACAGCTAATGGCATCCCAACTTATCATTAACAGTAGTCAGCAAGGTGATTTCTGTACAGAACATGGCTGAGAACTGAAAAATTCTAGGGTCTTGCCTGTCTCTATGACCCCCCCAAAAACTCATCTCTCTAACTTAGGGACTACTTTTTCAACATATTCAAAGGTTTCAAATTACTACCAACCAATTAGTGCAATTTTAGAGTAAAGAAAACGAGAGTCAAACTGCCCTCAGCTCATATCCCATCAAATTGCTGCTCTACGTGCTGGGTACCCAATTCCAGGAGAAACAGGATTTGAACACATCATGTAACTAGAGATGCTCATCCAGAGAAGACAAACTGGGAAATGACCCAAACTGGGAAATAACCCTTATATGAAAATATCTGAAATGTTCATTTGTAGGAAAAAAGAAAAAATCAAGTCTATCCTACATGGTACCAAGGGGTAGAATTTTCAGAGTGGCCTCAGAGAACAGAGACAGCACATTATAAGGATCCAGGTTTTGAGTTAACATCAAGAAAAAGAAAGGAGTCAGCTGCATGGTGAGAGAGACGGTTCTTTCCAGTGAAGAAGGGTCTAGGAGAGGCCAGCACGACCTAGTAAAGAGTATGCATAAGGCAAGGACTGCCACGCACTGCTCAGGAGTCTGGACCAGAGAAGACCCATGGTGCTTCCTCTACAGCCCTGTGACTGTGATCTTAAGAGGCGTGCTGTGGGGTGACTGTTCATGGTCTTCCCCAGAACTCTGTGCTCTTCTTGCCTGCCGGCCCTTTGAGCAGGGTGGGCTCTCCTTTAGGTGGAAAAGCCACTTCCCTCCACCCTTCAGCTCTGTACCTTTCACTAGCATAAGAGATTTGGAGACCTGATTTAGTAAATCTTAAAATAGCCAGCGAAACTATTTGGATCTGAGTTTGTTTGATTGATTTTCCTATGGTTTGCCCAATGTTGCCAAATAGTCTAGACACTCCCAGACTGAGAAAAATGGGAACACTTAGGCACAATGGGCAGAGGGAAGAAGAGGGAAATCTCCCGATTCAGATTCACCTTCACCTGACATCAGCGTGAATTCAAGTAGAAAAATATTAATTATGCCCTGTGTACATGCAAGGAACTGCTGCATGCTGTGAGAAAATCAGGGATGAATATATTTCTCTGTATGTATACCTTACCATCTTGTATACAAAATTTGAAGCAACTTATGAGCATGATTACAACAGAGTGCCTGACAGCACAAAGGTAACAGGGTAACAAGAAAAATAAGATAGAAGTATTTACAGCATCCTCCTGTGCCTGGTGCTTATTTAGGGAAGTATACAACTAGTAGTTTGGAGCCCAGGCTTTGCAATCAGATGGCAAGGGCTGAGCTATTACTCAGCCAATGACAAATTATGTGACTCTAGATGATTTGGAATATTTTCTCATTGTTAGCATTTACAAGGGTAATTAAAGCCCTTGCTCTTCACTTGCATTTCTGTGTAAAATAAATAATAAATGAGATTATATAAGACTCCATGGTTCATTGGCACTTTTTCTAATCAAATTTCTTAAGCATTTATCATATGATTACACTGCTGAATAAATTAAATTTGTTGTTCATATGTAGGTTTTCCCAAGTAAATTTTAGGTAATCATATGTCAGATACACAAGGGCTAAACACAGAAATTCTATGCTATATTCACTCTTCTATTTGATTTACTCTCCAAGTCCTCATTATTTTCAATAAACTGATCATTGTTACTTAGTGACAAAGTGATAAAGAAAACTTAGGGGCCTGCCATACTAAAAGAACAGGTGAGTTCTGATAAAATCAGGCAAAGGGCTGGGGCAATTACGATTCCTATTTACAGGAATTCTTTACCTCTCCTTTATGTCCTCACCATACAGCACCTGTATCCTTTTACTGCCCCTTTCCACCTGTGATTCCTATCTTTCTTCTAGAACTCAAGTTTGCTGAGTTTGGGTAAATTCCTATTTACAGAGGGAATCTGGGTTTATTCTTTACCTCTCCTTTATGTCCACACCATACAGCACCTGTATCCTTTATGCCCCTTTCCACCTGTGATTCCTATCTTTCTTCTAGAACTCAAGTTTGCTGAGTTTGGGTACCATGTCCTATTTGTGTTTTTATTCCTAATGTCTAGTAAACATCTGACATATGGAAAGCACTCCGTACACATTTGTTGAATGAGTGAATTAATGAATCTCCTCCCAACTATTTTCAAGATGCATCTTTCATAATTTTTGAAGGGAGTCTCCATGTCCACAGGGCTAAGGACTCCTCTTGCTGATCATATTAATATTATATACAATGCTTGGTCCTCTTGGTTCCAAATCCCTTACATTCAATGCCATTTAAAGTGGTCCTACCACAACCATACCTGAAATTCTCGAAACGACACCACTCTACTGCTGTCTTTTTCACCAGTCTACATAAACCCAAATCTTCATACTTATTTTACAAATGCATCTTCTTGATTAGTATTGGCTGATCAGTGCAGGCCTATGTATTTCTAATATTCCTCTATCACTTTTCCCCCACTTCCTTTCTGAATATTCTGCATTCCTTAATTCCTCTTACTTATCTTCTCATTTTTCCATACTAGAAAATGAACATTAAACAATTCCCTTTATAGCTGCTGTAGAGTAATCACGCATTTCTGCCTTGCTCTAATCATTTGATTCCAAAGAGAGAGCTGGGTGAGGGTAGCAGGGGCTGGGTCTTATTTTCTGTGCTCCAGTCATCTGTCAGGTCATCTAGTATTGAGTAGTTCCTGAAAAAAGAAATACTGGCATTTCTGCCTTGCTCTAATCATTTGATTCCAAAGAGAGAGCTGGGTGAGGGTAGCAGGGGCTGGGTCTTATTTCCTGTGCTCCAGTCATCTGTCAGGTCATCTAGTATTGAGTAGTTCCTGAAAAAAGAAATACTGGCTGGTTTCTTGAAGTAGGCCAAGAGCCAGGAAATATCTTGACGTTTCTGTCACTGGCGTAATGCCTCCATGATGTATCTCTTCATCCTTGGCCATGTCCTAAAAATAATGTCATGATTTGCACTCTGAAATCCATCGGGATTATTCATAGTCCTCTGGAAATTATCTGAATACAGCTTCCCGATTGAAAATCTCCAACATTACCCTTTTACACTCTCATTACCAACCGCTTATGACTTCTGATAAAAATTCTCAGAGGAAGCCAAGTCTTGGATTATTTTTTTCTCATCAAAAACCCAATCTTGATTTTATAAGGGAATTAATGCTATGATTAGCATCCTTGTTTCACCATTTATACAGTTGAAAGATGCCAAAATATAAGAATAAAAACCTATAATATACTGTCAGCCTTTAATCGTATCTCAGTTTTGTAATGTGGCAACTAAACATTGGCTGTTAAGAGCTAAATTAAAAAGGACGTTTCCTTCAATTACAAATACAGACTTTCAAAAATCCTCAATAAATCAAAATGAAATTTTATTTTCTTGTGAGATATAATGGATTGCATTTCACCTGCACACAGCTACCTTACTAAGAAGAGGAATAGGTACTTCCATAAATTTGTGTTCCATGATATATATTATGATAAATAATTAATAATAAAGACAACCTGTCAAACTACAGAGAAAGGCCTCATTCTTGGCCCAACGACTTTCTAAACTTGGAAGTTAATTTAAAAAAGAATGGAGAGCTGGTGGGTTACCTTAGTTGGTTAGAGCCCAGTGTTATGACACCAAGGTCAAGGGTTCAGATCCCGGTACCTGCTGTACCTGCCAGCCACCAAAAACAAAAACAAACAAACAAAAAAATAATCTGAGTGGAAAAAAGCCTACTGATTTCAGAACAAGTTTAATAATATCTCAAGTTTTAGATAATGCTTTTCAATTCATAAAATGCTACTACATAATAATCCTAAACATCTCAATTAGTGGTCCAAAACACCCGAGGTGGCCCCTTGTCCCTTGATCTCTACTTCAGGCATCAGGCATTTTCACAACCACAATGAGCAAAGCTCTTTTCTAGGAACCATAAGCTACATAGTTGGACAAGAGGGGTCCTTCTGAAAGGATTTAGAGACCAGCCAAGGAGACAGCCAAGAAACTCAAGAAAATTCGTGCACTTATGGCAGAAGTAGAAGCTGGCTGCCAGGGCAGCGTCCTGTCACACTGAGGAAGGAAGCTTTCTGGAGGAAATGATGCTTGTGCTGAATTTGGAAGGACTGAAGAATGTAGAAGTGTTAGCCAGAGGAGGAGAAAAGTCAAGCAAAAGAGGCAAGGATTTCCATCCTTTCCACCTCTCCACCTTGCACACACTGCTGAAGTCTGTTCCCTCATCTCTGTCCTTGCTGCCATTATTTTATTGCAGACCCTCAGCTTTTTCTCCTGGAAGACATTAATAAGCAAATTCCCTACAGAGTTTCAGGTACCATGATAAGGCGAGGACACTAGTTAGTGCAGAAATGAGAGGGTGGTCCCTTTACTATGGCAGACTGCTGCAATGCCTAACAGCCCTTTCACCAGACATGGCCCATCCAGGAAGTCCCATAAAAATGGTCACCATATAGGTCCCAGTGCCTCAGAGATGCTCTCCAAGCTTCTGTCCCCCAGCCTCATCTCTGAACGCCCTGCATATAGATTTATCAAGAACACATACAGATTTGTCGCTAGGTTGTATTTCAGCAGGCTTTGTTACGTATTGCTATTTACATGGGTATTGTACTATTTGTATTGTTTGTGTCATTGGAGACCCGGATGGTCAACTTTGTGGAGAAATTAACCGAGGCACTATAATTCATTTTTATAGCATTAAAAGTTAGTTTGTAGCATAAAACTTTGAACTAATATAAACATGAGTATCACTCCCATTNTTTTTCCATACTAGAAAATGAACATTAAACAATTCCCTTTATAGCTGCTGTAGAGTAATCACGCATTTCTGCCTTGCTCTAATCATTTGATTCCAAAGAGAGAGCTGGGTGAGGGTAGCAGGGGCTGGGTCTTATTTCCTGTGCTCCAGTCATCTGTCAGGTCATCTAGTATTGAGTAGTTCCTGAAAAAAGAAATACTGGCTGGTTTCTTGAAGTAGGCCAAGAGCCAGGAAATATCTTGACGTTTCTGTCACTGGCGTAATGCCTCCATGATGTATCTCTTCATCCTTGGCCATGTCCTAAAAATAATGTCATGATTTGCACTCTGAAATCCATCGGGATTATTCATAGTCCTCTGGAAATTATCTGAATACAGCTTCCCGATTGAAAATCTCCAACATTACCCTTTTACACTCTCATTACCAACCGCTTATGACTTCTGATAAAAATTCTCAGAGGAAGCCAAGTCTTGGATTATTTTTTTCTCATCAAAAACCCAATCTTGATTTTATAAGGGAATTAATGCTATGATTAGCATCCTTGTTTCACCATTTATACAGTTGAAAGATGCCAAAATATAAGAATAAAAACCTATAATATACTGTCAGCCTTTAATCGTATCTCAGTTTTGTAATGTGGCAACTAAACATTGGCTGTTAAGAGCTAAATTAAAAAGGACGTTTCCTTCAATTACAAATACAGACTTTCAAAAATCCTCAATAAATCAAAATGAAATTTTATTTTCTTGTGAGATATAATGGATTGCATTTCACCTGCACACAGCTACCTTACTAAGAAGAGGAATAGGTACTTCCATAAATTTGTGTTCCATGATATATATTATGATAAATAATTAATAATAAAGACAACCTGTCAAACTACAGAGAAAGGCCTCATTCTTGGCCCAACGACTTTCTAAACTTGGAAGTTAATTTAAAAAAGAATGGAGAGCTGGTGGGTTACCTTAGTTGGTTAGAGCCCAGTGTTATGACACCAAGGTCAAGGGTTCAGATCCCGGTACCTGCTGTACCTGCCAGCCACCAAAAACAAAAACAAACAAACAAAAAAATAATCTGAGTGGAAAAAAGCCTACTGATTTCAGAACAAGTTTAATAATATCTCAAGTTTTAGATAATGCTTTTCAATTCATAAAATGCTACTACATAATAATCCTAAACATCTCAATTAGTGGTCCAAAACACCCGAGGTGGCCCCTTGTCCCTTGATCTCTACTTCAGGCATCAGGCATTTTCACAACCACAATGAGCAAAGCTCTTTTCTAGGAACCATAAGCTACATAGTTGGACAAGAGGGGTCCTTCTGAAAGGATTTAGAGACCAGCCAAGGAGACAGCCAAGAAACTCAAGAAAATTCGTGCACTTATGGCAGAAGTAGAAGCTGGCTGCCAGGGCAGCGTCCTGTCACACTGAGGAAGGAAGCTTTCTGGAGGAAATGATGCTTGTGCTGAATTTGGAAGGACTGAAGAATGTAGAAGTGTTAGCCAGAGGAGGAGAAAAGTCAAGCAAAAGAGGCAAGGATTTCCATCCTTTCCACCTCTCCACCTTGCACACACTGCTGAAGTCTGTTCCCTCATCTCTGTCCTTGCTGCCATTATTTTATTGCAGACCCTCAGCTTTTTCTCCTGGAAGACATTAATAAGCAAATTCCCTACAGAGTTTCAGGTACCACGATAAGGCGAGGACACTAGTTAGTGCAGAAATGAGAGGGTGGTCCCTTTACTATGGCAGACTGCTGCAATGCCTAACAGCCCTTTCACCAGACATGGCCCATCCAGGAAGTCCCATAAAAATGGTCACCATATAGGTCCCAGTGCCTCAGAGATGCTCTCCAAGCTTCTGTCCCCCAGCCTCATCTCTGAACGCCCTGCATATAGATTTATCAAGAACACATACAGATTTGTCGCTAGGTTGTATTTCAGCAGGCTTTGTTACGTATTGCTATTTACATGGGTATTGTACTATTTGTATTGTTTGTGTCATTAGAGACCCGGATGGTCAACTTTGTGGAGAAATTAACCGAGGCACTATAATTCATTTTTATGGCGTTAGAAGTTAGTTTGTAGCATAAAACTTTGAACTAATATAAACATGAATATCTCTCCCATTCACTGTCACCCCTGAAAAATCTAAAGTTATTTTCAATGAAAAAGGAACTTTCCCTAAAGTATTTTCAACAACTCAGCACTAAATAATTCTTATCCCTTCTGCAGAAGGTGGTGTGGATGAGATACATGGAATGCATATATTCTCTTCCAGCTGCTATCACAGGAAGGAAGCACATACTCCAGACAGGTGAAGTGATATTCCCAAAATCACACAGCAAATTTATGACAGAGCTGAGACTCGAACCTGGGACTCTCAGGTCTTCTGGCTCTTAGTCCATTTTTCTTTCGTCTCATCTAGCTAGCCCTAAACTTGTACTAGTTTATAAACATGCCCTCTCCCTGTGGCTGAGTGTATCCTTTCCCAAATATGTACTATTCAGCTTATTGCACAGGAAAAAGGAATCAGACAGTAACAATTAAAATCACTGATTCCTTTGAATCCAATTAAAAATGCCTTCCCCTTCTCAGTTATTAACATTCTTGCTACTTCCACTTCTATTCACTTTCTTAAAGGCTCTTTCCCCAACAGGATGTGTGTAAGGAGACAACTGTAATGAGTCCCCAAAGCAGAAGCAAATCTGTCCCCTTTCTCATTCTCTCCATGTCTTCATTGTTAGAGGACTTGTGCTTTGAAGTCTGACAAACAACACGCAGCTTCTGTCTGCTTTATTTCCTGGGGAATATGCCAAGGCTCAGCACTGAGAGCAGGAACACTTTTTTTCCTCTTAATGAACTTGAAAGGTTTCCTCCCTTCTTTATTAGCAGCAGTCCTTTGCACTAGTATAGACCTTTCTGTAACTGCAGCTAAAAATCCCTTGAAGGTATTAGCCCTTCAATGACAACTTTGCATTGTGTGAGTGGCAATTACAGAGTAAAGCGGACAGCTGAAGCAAAGCCAGGCATGTATCTTCAGATAACAGAGCACTCATGGACCCCTCCGACCACCAGGTATCTAGATATGTGGGCTGGGTTGGAGGGGGGGGGATGCAGAGTGGGGAACGGAGGTTTCCGTGGAACCCTCCTCTCAAGCAAGAGTTCTAAAGATGGGCTAGGCCTGGATGCCTTCTTACCTGCCCTCTTGCAACAGGTGAGCTTTAAGAACCAAAGGTCTCTGGGGAAATGCACATTTATTCCAGAATGAAGACAGAAAGACACAAGATCATACAAACACACACAC
>NW_007730598.1:168158-169681 GCF_000696425.1 Galeopterus variegatus
ACACACACACTAAATAGGAGTACATTGTGTGTTTACTCATCCGACATGCCACGCTGAGATTTATGTTACAAAACCTGCAGGCAAACCTTAGAGACTTCAGAGTGAAACAGTGAAAGCCAACAACAGTTCAGGGGAAGGGTGTGGCATTTTTGTTCCCCCACAATGATATTCAAACTTAGTTCAATGTCTTCCAATATGTTCAGTTTTACTTATTTTATTAGATTATTCTATAACGTTTTACATAGCTGAGCATACTGAAGTCTTCTTTCCTTCACGTGTGCTGACAGCAGTCCCCCGTGACTTCAGCTGTACAAGTTTTATTTGAATCACTTTACGTGAATCTGCCACACACTGATATTCAGAAAGAAATACCTTTCAATGGACAGGGGTAGAAACTACAACACAAAACAACTGTATTTTTTAGAATTTATGAGAGTCAAGTACTAATCCAGTTACAGAGGAAATGCCATTGATGTTATACCACAGCTGGAAATCTTTCACAAGTGTTAACAGTTTGCAAAAAGAACACTTCAAGGGATTGAGAGATCCAAGTGCAGCCATTCATAGAGGACAATGATATTTAAATACAGAGGTAAATATCAACAGGTAACCCCGCCAGTTTCTTTACCAATACAAATTCTTGAAGTGACAAATTTATAATTAGATGTGCAACTTCCAGTCTTGGCAAAGAATACATTTAAAGCTGAGTAAAACCATCAATGCTACTTCAGAATCCCCTTTGGATTCCTTTTACATGACTGCAGAGCACGTTAAGTCCAATTTCTTTCCTTCTCTGCTCCTCTAGAGAAACAAAAAGAGAAATGAGGAGGAAAAATTTCCCAGAACTAGAAGACAATCTAGTAAATTTCCAATTACACAAAAAGTCCTCAATAAGTTAGGACAGAGCTTGGAGAAGGGGTAGCTATTCAACACATAGTTATGGATGTGAGGGCAATGTTGGGGGCTTATCTTCCTGAATAAAATCACAGAGGCAACACCAGAAGAACTCTGCCACAGAGCCTCTGCTTACAGGTGTTTTGTGGGTACACCTTTTTTATGGTCCTATACAAAACATCCTGTACATTGTGGTCTGTGAAAATGTAATTTTAAAAAAAGGTTTAAGTAATATCGTTTTAGAAAGAAAAGGAACAAATTTTCTACTTGTAATAATACAGCCTATCTTATGGGTTTGTTTAAAATAATAACACAAATTATTTTTCAGTTTCATGAAGACAATTTCAGTTGTCTTTATTTTTCTATTTTCTTTTATGTGAGTCCATGTTCACTTTTCACACAAGAAGAAAGTTGGGTGATAAATTGGTAAAACTTATTTTTATTCATTTTTGGCTTTTAGCTCATAATCTAAAATGTGATATTACTATTTTTCCCTTGGTTGTTTAAACAGAACCTCTTCTTTAAAAAAGAAGAAGGTAATGTTTCTTTACCTTTTTTCTTACCTTTCTAGAGTCAAACTAACTAGTCATTGTGACTTTAAAGAATATTCTTAGGTTTTTAATTTAATT
>NW_007730598.1:170969-172660 GCF_000696425.1 Galeopterus variegatus
ATGATCCTAATCAATTTAAGTGTCTAAAAAATGAGAAATAAGAGCAGTTGTGCTTAATAACTTTAATGGCAGTAACAAAGCATTGAGGGTTAATCCTTTCAATTTGGTTAATTGATCCATTTATTTGGAATAAAGCCACAAAGAAACGAGTAATAACTTTTTGCTGTTGTTTTAAATGCAGACATTAATGTCAAAATACAATGATTTAAAATGCTCACCAAAATTTTAGGAGTGTTATGGTGGCAGCAGGTGTCATAACAGATGATGCCAGGTGCCCATGAATGCTGCAGATACCATCCACAGCTGCACACAAGGGGGCTTCCAGGCCAGCTTCCACTTCCTCATTGGTGCCATGACGTGTTTGTCATCACAGCCCTGCAACCCAGGTGAGACCGGGAGAGACCTCCGCTGGGAGATATCAGTTAGCATCACAGGGAGGCCCCCACATGGAATAACAACAGCAAACCTCCACGATCAGAGTATAAATGAAGCAACACCAGTTTTCAGTCCAGTTGAAAAAGTTAAAGGATCATTACCCTGTATCCCACACCACCACAGAGAAAGCACAGGCAATAACCTGTAGCACTGCCACCAGGGAGGAAGGGCTGAGTCCACGCCTCCCTTCCCCTCATTGAAAGAGGTTCACAATGCACAAAATGAAGGCAGCGATTGTGTGCTTATATCTGTGTCCTGACTACATATATGTATATATAATCAGTAATTGTTTTATTTCATGCAAACTAAAAAAATTAATTACCTTTTTCCGTAAACTGAGTATTTACTATTTCTATTAATAAATTATGGCAAAAACACAAATATTGTACTTAACTTAATGGAATATATATATCTCCTGGTTTTTTACTTGGCATGAGAACATCTATTTTTATTTCAGCACGTATTAAATTGAAAATAAAAATTTGAACTCTAAAGGAATAAACTCCATTTTAAATTCAATTAGATAGACACTATTTGAATAAAGGCTTGTACCTAAAATAAGATACCACATGCCAAAGAATTGTATGGTCCTTGGCAGAACTTCTTTAAGTAAAGATCTAGTAACAATTTGGCAATATAACTGAGCCTAAAGAGATTTTGTTGAATGTAAGTAAAAATGCTAATAAAAATTGAATTGAGGGCAAAGTGCATTCTTACTGCATTTCCTCAAGCTTCCCATGTAATTTATATCAACTCTAGTACCTCTAGGAACATAAGTTTGATAAAAAAAAAATACTGTAGGCTTGAGGAATTTGTAAATCATAGTAACAAAATGACACAAGCAATAATGTTTACTGATATCTGTACTCAATAATCCAAAACCTGTGAGGAGCCCCTTCCCTTCAAGATGATAACCAAGACTCACAAGGGTGAAGGTGGTGTCCTAGTTTAACAAAATACGCAGTCTTTGGGCCTCATTAAATGTGAAGCCATTGCTCCAGTGCCAAGGGGGGTGTTCTGTATGGTCTTTGAGGTCTGATAAGCTGCTGACAATATTTGCAAATGATAAGAGATCACAGATGCGTGGTAAAAGAGAGGTTTTGACACTTTATAAGCTCAGTCGCATTCCCCTCTGCTCCCTAGTGTGCATTCTGCTTTCAGAACCTGGTCTTCTCACTGTCCAGCCGGCCCAACCCTCCCCTGTTCCACCTCCCTGTCACTGCCAGCTTCCCCTGCCCCAGCCTCTGCCTCTGAGC
>NW_007730598.1:173215-187116 GCF_000696425.1 Galeopterus variegatus
CTCCCCTGTTCCACCTCCCTGTCACTGCCAGCTTCCCCTGCCCCAGCCTCTGCCTCTGAGCAGATCATGCTCTTCGCGCCCAGATTCGCCCTCTGTGACTCTGAAGTCTTTTCTGACTTCGGTCTTCGTTGGCTTCTTTCCTCTCCCTAAATTGCTGGCGTACAGTCAGCGCTGCATTGCTTAGTTCATGATAGTACTTTATGTGCTTCTGACTCTCCAAGAAAGTTTCAAGGGAGCAGAGACATATTCACAAGTATTTTTAGAGCTCTGTTTGCATTTCTACCATGAGATTTATAGAACATGTTTAGCACCGAAGTTTTCTTTCATTAGAACTTGATCTGCAAACACACTCTTTGTCCCAGGAGGATTTGTGAAGAGGAATGTGAATGTCCCTCTCACCAAATCCCTCAGCCTCCTGCCTTGAGAGACTGTCAGGAAGGAAAGAGTGTTCTGTGTGTTAACCAAAGAGCACTCTCATAGCATACAAGAGACCATCCCTAGATAAAACACATTGTCTCTGTTCCCCAGTGAAAGACCTGTATCTACTCCCCAGTTAAGTGAGAAGACAGTGTAACTTGAGAGAAAAATCCACCAGGTGATTTCTTGGTTCTAGTCCTAGCTCTTCTCATGGTTCATGACAAGCTCCCAGATAGGTGTCACGACATCAACAGGTAGCTAATAAACCATGATGCTCTTATCGAGCTTGAGTTATATGTATACCAATTCTCCAAAAAGTCAGTCATGGTTAAACTTACCTACAAAGGATATGGATAGAATTATAAAGTTACAAGCCAAGTCACTGCCAATTTAACAACATTGACCTGGAAACCAATGTCATTTTGAGAGGAATTAAACCAAGAAAACATTCTAAAATAAGGATAATCCTTCCTTCTACAAAATCAAGCTAAAGCAGGACTAGTGTTCACTGAGCACCTATTGTATACACAGCACTGTTCTAGAGAGGAGTGGGGGAATGGCTTCTAAGAAGTGAATATCCCTGCTCTGGAGGAGCTAATGTGTTTGGCCTGGGGATTAATGGAAGTTCTGAGAAGTCATATTTAAATAGAACTTAGAATACCCACAGAATGTTTTGTGGTGTCATTGAATATTTATCAGATCTTCCCTTAGGAAACCAGCACTAAACTATAAACATTTTTTGAGCCTCTGTGAGGTGCCAGTTGTTTCTCTGGAAAACGCTAATACATGAGGTTTTAAGATTAATGCACCTATCATGGTCATGAACAGTAACAGCAAGATGGCACTGATGTCTTCCTGGTGTGAGCAACGGGAAATAATTCAGAAAACATCTTTCCAGTACTGGGGAAACTCTAAGCAGAAGTTGACTGAGAGTTCATTTTCTAAATTCACAGAGGAGGTCTCTGACCCGGTGAGCAACGGGAAATAATTCAGAAAACATCTTTCCAGTACTGGGGGAACTCTAAGCAGAAGTTGACTGAGAGTTCATTTTCTAAATTCACAGAGGAGGTCTCTGACCCCTTCCCAGAGGAACTCAATCAGCCACAGCAGAAGCCAGGGACTGCAGAGCTTTCTAGCTACTATGTGATGACATTTTGGAATAGAAAAACAGAGCCAGAAATAAAAAGAAGAATGAAATAGGAACAGGTAATAAAAAGTCATCAATAGTAATATTAGCACTCTGTGTAGCTGAGTCAGAAAACATAATTTAAGGGCAGGTTAACATTGACAATCCCCTGTAACTGACATGAACACATTTTCTTACACACAAATCAAGGCGAGGTGGACTACCGAAGATCCCAGAAACCATTAACATATGTCCAAGTGAATTTACGTATCATAGCCTGATTATTTTTTTCAATTTACATTATAAAATTAGCATTTCCCACGTCTCTGGAAACTGCAGAGTTATTAAAAACTGACCAGTTAATCTGGCAAACTGGAAAATATAGGAAAATTAAAATAAGGAAAAACTCCACCCAGTATAACATAAGCATAGAAAACAACCATTAATATTCTGGCATAGATTCTTCCAAATGTGACAGTTTCAAGAAGTTCTTGTCTGAGAAGGACAAGAGTATTAGAAAAGAAGAAAAAATAATCTGGACCTAGACCTGAACTGTGAGTGATGTGATATTAACCTATAACTAACTTGTATTGGTTTTGCAATAAATAAAAAATTTTTGTAAAGAATGTCTGACAATACAGGAAAATGTTAATTTTATAATGGTAATTGAAAAACATCAGGCAATGAAATGCTATCTAAGATATGATTGAAATATAATGTTTCAGTTCACAGTAAAAAAGAACTAAAGGAAAATACTTCAAAATATTTATTTAATAGTCATTCAAACCATATTTACCAAATGCCTACTACGTACCAAGCAGTGTTCTGGTCACCGTGTATAGAGTAGTAAACTAGACATACAAGGTCACTTGCTTTCCTGGAGCTTACATTATAAATAAATAACATACAATGATCAAATAAGTAAAGAAGCAAGATCTTTTCAGGGACTAGCAAGAGCTATGAAGAAAATATAATAGGCATGTGTGATAGAGGGTAATTGGAAGGGACGGGGCTGCTTTACAGAATGCAATGATTAGGGGTTGCTTCTTGGAGATATCTGAGTTGGAATCTAAATAACAGGGAAGGCCAGCACATGAAGATGTAATGACATGAAGGAATTTCAGAAAATGGCTGGGACAAGACCCCCTAGATTCAACAGGCTTGTTAGGGCAGGAGCACAAGGACCAAGAGGGCAGGAGACTGCTACAGGATGCAACCAGAGAGACTGGCAAGGGGCAGATCATGCCAGGCCAGGGGCAGATCATGCCAGGCCAGGGGCAGATCATGCCAGGNGATTAATGCACCTATCATGGTCATGAACAGTAACAGCAAGATGGCACTGATGTCTTCCTGGTGTGAGCAACGGGAAATAATTCAGAAAACATCTTTCCAGTACTGGGGAAACTCTAAGCAGAAGTTGACTGAGAGTTCATTTTCTAAATTCACAGAGGAGGTCTCTGACCCCTTCCCAGAGGAACTCAATCAGCCACAGCAGAAGCCAGGGACTGCAGAGCTTTCTAGCTACTATGTGATGACATTTTGGAATAGAAAAACAGAGCCAGAAATAAAAAGAAGAATGAAATAGGAACAGGTAATAAAAAGTCATCAATAGTAATATTAGCACTCTGTGTAGCTGAGTCAGAAAACATAATTTAAGGGCAGGTTAACATTGACAATCCCCTGTAACTGACATGAACACATTTTCTTACACACAAATCAAGGCGAGGTGGACTACCGAAGATCCCAGAAACCATTAACATATGTCCAAGTGAATTTACGTATCATAGCCTGATTATTTTTTTCAATTTACATTATAAAATTAGCATTTCCCACGTCTCTGGAAACTGCAGAGTTATTAAAAACTGACCAGTTAATCTGGCAAACTGGAAAATATAGGAAAATTAAAATAAGGAAAAACTCCACCCAGTATAACATAAGCATAGAAAACAACCATTAATATTCTGGCATAGATTCTTCCAAATGTGACAGTTTCAAGAAGTTCTTGTCTGAGAAGGACAAGAGTATTAGAAAAGAAGAAAAAATAATCTGGACCTAGACCTGAACTGTGAGTGATGTGATATTAACCTATAACTAACTTGTATTGGTTTTGCAATAAATAAAAAATTTTTGTAAAGAATGTCTGACAATACAGGAAAATGTTAATTTTATAATGGTAATTGAAAAACATCAGGCAATGAAATGCTATCTAAGATATGATTGAAATATAATGTTTCAGTTCACAGTAAAAAAGAACTAAAGGAAAATACTTCAAAATATTTATTTAATAGTCATTCAAACCATATTTACCAAATGCCTACTACGTACCAAGCAGTGTTCTGGTCACCGTGTATAGAGTAGTAAACTAGACATACAAGGTCACTTGCTTTCCTGGAGCTTACATTATAAATAAATAACATACAATGATCAAATAAGTAAAGAAGCAAGATCTTTTCAGGGACTAGCAAGAGCTATGAAGAAAATATAATAGGCATGTGTGATAGAGGGTAATTGGAAGGGACGGGGCTGCTTTACAGAATGCAATGATTAGGGGTTGCTTCTTGGAGATATCTGAGTTGGAATCTAAATAACAGGGAAGGCCAGCACATGAAGATGTAATGACATGAAGGAATTTCAGAAAATGGCTGGGACAAGACCCCCTAGATTCAACAGGCTTGTTAGGGCAGGAGCACAAGGACCAAGAGGGCAGGAGACTGCTACAGGATGCAACCAGAGAGACTGGCAAGGGGCAGATCATGCCAGGCCAGGGGCAGATCATGCCAGGCCAGGGGCAGATCATGCCAGGCCAGGGAAATGAGTTTGCATGTTACAGTTAATGAGAATTCATTGTAAGATTCTCAACAGCAGGGTGACATCATCTGAGTATTTCCTGATGGAGCAGAGGTGAAGTTTGAGGCAAGGAGAGACAGCAAGCATGAGTGCAAAGTGTAGTGCTAGAGCAGTGGCTACAGGTGGTGCCTACAGTGAGAACGGCTAAGAGGAGAACTCATTTTAGGGTGAAAGAACATGGATACAGGAAATCAAAAGTTCATTCCAGCCATGTTTTGTTGGATGTGAAATGCCTAGCAGGCGACTGGCTATATGAATCTGAAGCTCAGTGGAGAGAACAGGATTGGCAAAAAGCTCGGGAATCTTTGTCATGTGGATGACATTTAAAGCATACGGACAGAATCACATGAAAAGTAGGTGTAAATGAGGAATGTTAGAGAAGAACAATCCTACAGGTCAAGCACAGGAACATAAGAACAGCTGATGAGTTATCAAGAAAATAGTTGGATATGTCATGGAAGGTGAGCAGAAAGACTATTTCAAAAAGAAATAATCGGCTGGGTCAAATGCCACACACGGTTTAAGTAAAATGAGACAGAGAATTAACCCCTGGATTTGGCAACACTGAAGTCATAGGTAACCTGACAAGGGTGGTTTTGGTAGAGTGGTGCAGAAGGAAGACCCATCAGAGCAGGATGAGGAACGAACAGGAGGGGAAGAAGTGAAGAGAACAAATGTGGAAAGCTCGGTGAAGGAAAGCTAGCAAAGCAGCGGGAGTTGGAAGGGAATGGACAGTTTCCTTACAGAAGAGAGGTATAGAAGATAATCTTAAAAAGAGCAGAATAAGACACAGGGCTCAAGTGCAGGGGCTCCCCTTCATCCACTGTGACAAAAACCAAGGCAGAGTCTATGGGACAGATGCAGGTTGACTGGTAAACACTGCAGAGGATGGGCGAAGGGGCTCCCACCCTCCCAGTTTTAACAGCAGTTCTCTCTGACGCCTGGAATTACCCGTGAATTTTATTTTAGTGTTATACACTTTTTTTGTATTCTCCAAAGTTTTGGTAATGAACATATTTTATACTCATAATAAAAAACAAACATTATTTATGAAATGAAACTTAAAACCACACTGGAAACATCTTTGAAAATTTTAAAAATAGTAATTTCACACAAGAGAATTATATGACCATACATTAAAAAGAAGAAAACTTTTGATGGCTTAATCTCAGCCCCGCTCCAGCTCTCCAGCTCTAAGGTGCATCCCTTCTCATCTACTTCTTTCCAGGGGTTGTGCTTGGAGCACGGACTTGAGAAACTGCACCAATATCATGATTTGGAGCTCAACCAGAAAATGGAACTTTTCTTTACCCCTTAACTCAAGTCTAATATAAAAATGTCACATATACGAAAACAGTAAGTCTAGATTATTCCAAACTCCTGTTTTGCTGGTTGCAATTTTTTAACAAAACCACATCTTGCTATTTTTCGTCCAATTCTGCCTCAGGCAAAGGCGTTTTATGACATCACGAAACACACAGTTTATTGGTATAGACTCCTTTTCCTTTAATTTTTTTTTTAGATGAAATGCTGATGCAGTTTTCTTCATTGGTTTCAGAATCCAAGTGGACCCAATTTAAGAGTTTACAGAAGCATGCAAAATCAGTGCAGTGAGAAAAAAGATGGAGCAGCCAACATAAGTATCTTATTGACTGAGCAACAGGAAGGTGCTAAGATATGCAGCCACCTCTTGCTTCTGTGTGTCACCCTGCTCCTGCCTGGCAAGAGAATGGCTTGAGATATCCATATTCTTTCTTTCTAAAACATATTCCCCTCCAGGAGACACCACAGTAGAGATCACCATCTATGCATTTGCTCTAGCTCTAAACTTCGGAGTCATGCCTGATGTTTTTAGTTCGCTGAAGTTGTGATAAAATTTAATGAGAGGGAACCCTGGCTGATCAGTAAAAGCATATCTTCAATGAATACATGATCCTGATTTATAAACAGTATAGGTTTTCCTCCTGGAGAAAATCGGCCACCAATGGAAAATTGACAACCTCTCATTTTCTTCCCTTCCCTTCCATTATTTTTCCTTTCTCACCTCATGTACTGGGATGATTTATTTTCCTTTTTGAATTTCTTTCCATTAGTGTGAACTCCTCTAAAGGAACCAAGCATCCAAGCAGGAGGCTGTAGTCAGTTGTGGTGGTTTTAAGCTTCCACCCATTTACATTTGTAATAAAACACTCTCAGAAATGTCTTTCATTATATGCAGAAGTTCTCACTTGGTGGGGCGTGAGGAGTGAAGATCAAAATGAAGGGGTACAGGCCTGTGTGTCTGACAAGTTCCCTAGAGATTTGTATATGAGACTGCCTACCATCTCCCTAACTTCCAGAGTGACTGAAGGACCTTTCCCCCCTTCCTTGAATAGCCAGAGGGAACTTATTCATATGTACAGTGATAAAAACAAATGACCAAACATGGCAGTTTCCGTGTATAGACAATTCACAGTTATCCACTTGCAAATCTGTGATTTTTCTGTGGCCTATTTTCAATTCCAGAACGGATTCTACTGGTCCTCGTATGCTTCAAGCTCACTTTGCCCTTGTTGGTTAGTGACTGCTTGGGGAATACCAATTACATTTAATATCACATTAAGCAAAATACGAAGGAAGATAAATCAGCAGGAAAAATTATGTTGCATACAAAGCAGAAAGAGGAAAGTTTGGGGGTGTATCTCATAGTTTGGATCATCAACATCACTATTTTCCAACTAAACAATGCTTGGAGACATTTCAATACTTTCTGAAATTTTTATTTATATATCAGATACAGAGAAATGGGTTCAGCCAATTTTTAAGTATTGTACAATTAACTCATAAATGATTCAAAGTAAGTCTTTTCTTCTCCCCCCTGAAAGCCATCTTGTAGTCATTTCACAAGTCATTAGCAGAACCATGGGTCAATGGGAAAGAAATAAAAGAAAGATAAACATCAGTTCATTTTTCTGCTCCCTACATTTCTGATAGAATTCTGCTAAATACAAGACTGAAGCAGAAAATAGACTAAAATAAGATTTTTCAGTGTTCTATTTTGGAATTTCAATTATTTCTGTGCTTCTTGGCTTCCACCACTATGAATAATACAGAGCTAGCTATGAAAATAAGTACATTTTCAGGGAACAAAAAGAAATCAGAAAGGAAGTAAATGAGATGATGAATGAGCCCAATTTTTAAAATATTGAAATTATAGTGAAAGAAATTTAATTTGCTTTGCCCTTCTATGGCATTTACATTTGTACCACCAATTCAGCACTTAGCACACACTGACTTGTGCCATTATTGTTGTTAGTAATAATAGTAATGGGCATTTATTTATCTTTTACTAAATCCTAGGCTGTGTAAGTCACCTTACAAACAATGATTCTAATCCTTGCAACTGCTTTCCAAGATAAGTATCACCATTCCCATTTTACTGATAGGAAAACCAATGCTCAGAGATAAGTAACCTGCTCAGGGCTACAGTTTGTTGGGTCAGTAAGAGCTGGACTGAAGACTGGTTGACCCCGAGCCCCACTTGGCACAGCTTTCTCAATGTCAGGTGTAACCGTCTACACGTCTTATCCTCTTTATTAATGAGACTGTAGGCATTCACTGGAGGAGGGGGATGAAATCTTTACTGGGACAAGACCTGAAATCTCCCTGCCTATCTTTACATCACTCATCGTTTGCAGTGGAGTGCTCAGTAATTACTATTGAATGAGTCTTCATTTTGTATTTGGCAGCTGGCTGGTATGGGGATCTGAACCCTTGACCTTGGTGTTACCAGCATGACGCACTTCCAAGTGAACTAACCGGCCAGCCCCAAGTCTCCATTTTATTAGGGATCTTTTGTTTGTTTCAGTGCCATTTTTGTTTCCAGAGAAGGACTAGCTGCAGCAATGCAGTTGCTGTGTGGGGAGAGAGAGTTGTGCTTTTGCTACCAACAGTGCAGACAGGGCCAGCTAATACAATAGTTAAAAAATGTTCTGCAACCATTTGCTATCACTTATAAATGGGTGGTATACATACAGAGCTGTCTCAGGGCACCCCACGAACCAGAAATCCTTGCAGGTCACCAATGGGAGCACATGCAAGGTGTAAACCGTATCATCCCTGGTGGTTACTGAGTATTACCGCCAACATGATGAGTGCGGTCAGGGTGTCTTGCTCTGCTCTAAAGATAGATTTGCCAGTAAGAGAGCATTGCAATCTGTCACCACAGAGGGAAGTGCAATCTCACCAGTTTGAAAAGCAAGGGTCACTTTCAGCTCCTTTTAAAGAATAGAAGAAAATGCTAACCTATCAGGGTGTCCAATGTCAAAAGAAAACAGCTTACCTCCTTGCTGGATTACTCTGCTTCGATAATTTAGAACAAGAGAGTAGCCCTGAAGAAAAGATTGAAATTGTGCCTTTGCTTATAAAAATTACGAAAAATTATTTGAATATTCCTGTTAATTCATTCAATGGTACTTAATCAACTCATGACAGAGACTTTAGTATAATTGCTGCTATCTTTTGAGACAGCCACAACTTACACAAGGGTCAAAACTCAATTTAATGAAATGCAAATTTACCCTTTTTATCCAAAGGAAGATGTAGTTAACTCACTGATTTATGAAACTTGAGCTGTTTCTCACAAACTACATATGTAATCTTGAAAGCTTTTGGAAATTATCACACAGACTTAAAGGGCCACTCTGGAAAGTATTTCCGCCAAAAATTGTTGAAGATGATGAAGGGGCTAATTTGGGCAATTCTATGTGCCTCTCGGACATTATTCAGGAAACCAATGGAGGAAAAAAAAGAAAAGATTCTCTGTTATCAAAACTTTACAGTACATTTTTGGCTTGATTTTTAGTGGACAAAAGAGCAACCTCTCCATTTTTAGTAGCCAACGGCTTATGCTTCAGCCTGGAGCTCTCCTGTCCTGCTCCAGCTGCTCCGTGGGCTTCCTAAGTGACCTTGGGTGAGGCACTTACCTTCTCTCATTTTAGTGTGTCCAACTGTGAAATAAGAAAGATAACGACAACAATGATAGTAAGGCTGGGCACCTACATACCTCACTGAAGTGTTTTATGAATTAATCATTTTGGGCTTCAAAAGTGTTTTTATGCTTTAAAAGCATTTGACAACAGTTAGCAAATTCCCATGTTAATATAATACATATGGTCCACAGAATTACATCCGAGATTTTGCACAGTAAAGTGCATTCAGGTTATTTGTGGGCAAGGCTTTTGGTGACATTAAAAAAATATGTTCTTTAATTGCTTTTGCTATTTACCCCAGGGAGGGACATGGGGGAAAAATGGATTTAAAAAGATCTTATGCAGTGCTCTGGTCTGAATATTTGTGTCCTCTAACATTCATTTGTTGAAACCTAACCCCCAATGGGAGGTACAAAGAGGTGACACCTTTTGGAGGTGATTAGGTCATAAGGGGAGAGCCCTCATGAATGGGGCTGGTACCCTTATAACAAGGTCAGAGGAGCTTGTCTGTCTTCCCCCACGTAAGGACACAAATAGAAGGTGCCATCTACAAGGAAGAGACCCTCAACAGACACAGGCTGCCAGTGTTTTGATCTTGGACTTCCCAGTCTCCAGACTGTGAGAAACAAACATTCGTTCTTTATAAGCTACCCGTTTACAGTATTCTTGTTACAGCAATCCCAATGGACTAAGACACCCAGTTTTGTAGGAACTATAAAAGAGTCTAAGTAAAAGATCAGCCTTTGACAGTTTCAGTGAGAGCTCTGAGAATGTGGTAGCTGGTGAGGTGACCTCCCTTCAGTCCCAACAGCCTGTTCCTTTTCCAGTTACTGCCCTTCACCATGACCATCCCCTCACTCTCCACTGAATCCCATCAAAGATGCAAATTCTAAGGCAACCTTTTCATATTAGACAAACCCTCCTAACCACATGAAGAAAATCTGAACTACCAAATGAAGCTGTAATTGTCTCATTAGATCACGTGATCTGTGGTTAATTGCAATGTACTTTATGCTGACACACAACCTCCCCAGACTGTCAGTGCCTGGGGACCAGGCCCCAGCTTCTGCTTCCTGCAAAGGACCATGACGCCAAGCACAGCACTCTTCAGGTCTGAGGTCATGCAGTGAAGGGTGCTGGTTAGTTTTAAAAATCCTAGATATCTATCATAGCACAAGGTTTCAGAAATAAACTGTCACCAATGCCGACTACTTGGACTCAACACGTGACTTTGCAGATGTCGCTTTAGAGTCTATGTCCTACACCATGAATGGGGAAGGTGTAGACAGAAACGTCCTTAGTGGAAGACTGCTCAGTTCACGTGGCTCCTCTCCCATCCTTTGCCTATTGGCTCTACTCTCCTTTTACCCTATCTCTCATGTGCAATCTGAACAATATCACTTAAGACTCCGTCTCTCTTCTCCTATATAAGCAGGTGTGCCCCAGATCGTTCACTTCTGATACGCTCTTTGCTGCGGATCGTTTTGCAGCATTTAATCAAGTGATTGTGTTTGGTGTTCACATCAAAACTGGTATGCAAAAGTCACTGAACACTGGTATCAGAACCTAAACACTGACCATATTGGGAGGTCAAGGAACCTGGAGATACAATCCTTCAGGAATTGCTTTGCAAAGCTGATAGCTTCCTCTATTTCCAGAGCTAAATCATCTCTTTGATGGAGCACCGACCTGAAATGAGGGGCCTGGGTTTTAGCCCAGTGCTGCTCTTGAGCAGGAGTGGGCCCCTTAGGTTCCTCAGTTCCCTAAGCCAACATTTCTTCTAAAAGGCTGAACTTCATAAACTCTCAGCTACCTATTACTCTTATAATATGATCCCATGGATCTTAACCCTTGTGTTCATTTAAAAGGTATGTCAAAGGAATGAAGACATATGCTATGGCTTTTTGCATGACTGATTCTGAATTTGCTACACAACTTTTGGAGAAATGTAGTCAGGTTTAGACTTAGAAAGCTATAAAACTAACAGTCTCCATAAACAAGAAAAGGTAACAAATATGAAAATAAAAGCAAGCACCAATTTAAATCAAATCCAAACTGCTGTTACTTTACCTGCAATTGGAAGGCTGGAGGCAAGTCATAACAGATACCAGAAAATAGAAGAACAAGGGAGTAAAGAGGATCCTGTGGGAGACTCAGTCTCTCCTCCTGCCTTTCTTCTTCCTCTTCACTGATCCCATGAGACACAGGAATCGCTTATGTATTTCCTATACTCCAAATAGAGAAAACAGAGCTGCAATACACATGCAAACCAACGGGGAGATAAGTCCTTGAAAGCTTGACAGGGGAACAAAGCAGGTAGACAAAATCATAGTCCCTAAATGGGTACAGGGATGAACAAGCCTTGCAGGACACCCAGAAGAGCTGCAGTCCTTGTTTTGCCAGTGGTAGAGTATTTCTCAGGTGTATCAGGCTCTGTGTTAACTCTGTCTTCACTCTGGAAAAACTGATGCTGGGTGTTGTGACTGCTGATTTGCTGGAGCATGTAGGGAACGGATACAGTTATGGCAAGTCAGCAGTCACCAGTGCTGGAATTACAGCTACATCTGTGGCCACGTAATTAGTTGTACAGCTAAGCATTTGACACAAAATTGCAACTACGATATGTGAACTGGTAATACCAACAATTAAAACAGCCACACCACAAAGTCTCAAGGAAGTTTTAATTATTCATTTAATTTGAATAGCAAAGCTGTAGAGAACAGTTGCTAAAGATACAGCTTTTCTGTACTCATTGCTACTTATTTAGCTTTGACATTTTTCTATTGTTAATATAATTCTCTACTGTATTTAATGAACCATGGTTTTCCTGGAAGTTCTACAGAAAGATCAGTATTAAATCCCAGTAATTCCAATTATATCAAGCATGTGGGCAAAATATTAGCTCTCTAAAAGAGACAACTCAAACTTCACTGGGATGAGGGCTACTCTGCTATTGATGCACTCAAATGGTGCAATTCAAATAAAGATCGTCACTGCAGTGTGGATCTAAGTCTAGTCAACAAAGATTTGTGGTTCCTACCATGGCATATATAAACTACTCCAAGGCTTCACAGTGGAGAGGAGGAAGAAAGGGTATGCAAAAGTACAATGCAAAATGCCATTTAGTGTTACAAATTTGGAGCCATATACAGAGAGGAAAAAGGAGTTACTTCTGATTTGGGATCAAAGAAGGACTCACCGCAGAAGTGGCATTTGAAGTGATTCCCACTCTGGACAATGAGAGGAAATAACATTTCTGACAGCTAGGTTAGCATGAGGGGTAACTCAGAAGGAAGAAAGAACAGAAGAAGCTTAGGAGATGGGGAATGGTTACAACCAGCTGAAGTCATGGAGAGATAGGCATGAAAGAGGTGGAAGACAGGTTACAGAGGGCTCCAAAGGTCTGCCTCATGAGTCCGCATTTTATTTGAAAGACAAGAGATAAACCAACTAACAGATATTAATTGGGGAGTCACAAATTCATCATGGTTCTTTAAGGGTTATTTGTTAGATGAGTATGTTCAAGATTAATTCAAGGGAAATAAATACCTGGAGTCCATTTAGGGTGCTATAATAAAAGTCTAGGAAGGACTTGGTAAGGACATGGAGTGAGGACAGTGGGAAAGGAGAGAGATACCTCCTCCTAAAGCAAAGCTGTCCAGTACAAATTTCTGCACTGTCCAGTGTGATAGCCATCAGCCACATGTGGCTATCAAGCACTTCAATTGTGGCTAGTGCAACAAAGAAACTAAATTTTTTATTTTACTTAATTTTAATTTAAATAGGTAAATGTGGTTAGTGGCTACTGTGTTGGATAGCTCAGTTCTCAAGTAACAAATATTGTACGAGTAAGAAATCAAGGAAATCAAGGTAAACGACATGAATTATGTTTAACAGAAGAAAGAAATTTACATTACTTTTGGTGACTTCTCAAAAATTTTGGCATGAGCCAAGTGCCTATTAAAATACATTAAGGTGTGACCTCCTGGTGGTCAGGGATGCTTTTCCTATCTCCTTATCCCTAGTACAGTGCCAAGCACTGAATGAACAACTCTGAATGAATAAATGAACATGTTAATGAATTAATACATTGTGAGTATGCAGGCCAGGACTCACTATTTAAAGAATTACTGAATTTAAGTGAATGTCTCAATAGGTGAAGGTAGCAACTATGTGATGCTTCATAATGTCATTCCCTGACTGCCCCCAAAATCAAATATCTAGAGTATATGAACTAAACAGCTTGAAGGATTAACATTCACTTTCTTAGTAAAACTGGTAATGTTACTTTTGTTCAAGAGCGTTAAAACAGCCAAAAGAGTTCATATGAATATTGGAAACTTAATACCATCATGTACTTGGTTAAATGCTTTTAGAAAGCAATTTTCTGATAATAAAAGCAATACATATTTCTTGTAGAAACTTTGGAACGCATTAAAATAATAAAAGAGAAAAAAAGTTACCTACAGTTCTTTAACCAAAGGCATTCATTGTTGTTATGTTTCCTTTATGTCTTTTTCCTGTATCAAAAATATATATAT
>NW_007730598.1:187140-187628 GCF_000696425.1 Galeopterus variegatus
TGGGATCCGAACCCTCGGACGGGAGCACCGCCGCACTTCCCAAGCGGCGCACTATCCAGTGTGCCACCGGGCCGGCCCAGAATTTCCCATTTTTATTAACACATTGCTTTAACTACGTGTCTACTAGCTATGTGTCTACCAGCTGTCTATACTGTCACACCTCTCCATACGACATCCTTAGGTAGGTACTTAGGACGTGAGATGACTGCACCCCATTCTCCCACCTCAAGTTCTCCTCGCTGTACACATTGCTATCTGCCGGCGGAAGGGAGCAGTGAGAAACAGGCAAACTCAACCAGCATTCAGATGTAGAAAATGGTCTTCAGACACAGACGTTGTGGGTCAAACAGGGAGAGGCTATCTTCCAAGTACATTCACTGTGTATTGCATAGATGCCTTGAAGCACGTTTTATTAACATAAAAAGATATCTTAAATTAATGAATCTATTCAGATTTCAGGGCACTGGTCTCCCAGAACCTCTTAACTA
>NW_007730599.1:0-497 GCF_000696425.1 Galeopterus variegatus
TCCTGGATTATCTAGGAAGGGCTGATGTAATTATAGGGATCCCTATAAGAGGAAGGGAGTAGATCAGCCTGGGAGAAAGGGAGACTGAGAGCAGAGATCAGAGAGCTGCTGCCATGAGACAAGGAATGCCAGCGGCTTCTAGAAGCTGGAGGAGGCAAGAAACAGATTCTATCCTGGAGCTTTCCGAAGGAAGCAGTCTTGCCAGCGCCTTGGTTTGAACTCTGTGAGACTCATTTTGGACTTCTGACCTCTGTAATGTAAAAGAATAAATTCGTGTTGTTTTGAGACACAGGTTGATTTGTTACAGCAAGAAAACTAACAAACTCGACAGGGGTAGCTCCATCAAGGGAGACCATCAAAGACTTTTTTGTTTTTTGATTTTCGTCTTAAACGGGGAAAGACTTGGTCATAGGACAGATGGAGTTTAGAGAAGTCCAGGAGGTGGGGGGTGTTTAGGTAATGGTTGGGAATACAGGCAATTTGTCGATTATGAGACT
>NW_007730599.1:854-1182 GCF_000696425.1 Galeopterus variegatus
GAGAAAAAGGAAGAAATCAAGATATAGCCCCAGGATTAAAAATGAATGATGGTGCTACTTAAGGTAATAAGAAATATGAGGCAGGGTCAAGTTTAGGGAAGGGTGTTAAGAATTCATGGATGAGAAAAATGGGGGTGTGTGGTGGGCTGAATAATGTCCCCCCAAAGATGTCCACATCCTAATCTCTGGATTTGTGAGTGTTACCTTATATGGCAAAAGGGACTTTGCAGATACGATTATATTAAGGATCTTGAGATGGGGAGACTATCCTGGATTATCTAGGAAGGGCTGATGTAATTATAGGGATCCCTATAAGAGGAAGGGAGTA
>NW_007730599.1:2419-4682 GCF_000696425.1 Galeopterus variegatus
ATTGAGGAGACTGTCCAGGGAGAACCTGTAGAATAAACAAAAGGAAAATCAGAATGGAAACAAAGAAACATCATCCCTGCAGGGGTTCTTAACATCTTCGTGCAACCTGTATACCCCTTTGCCTGGCTGGTAAAGCCTATGAATCCCTTCTCAGGACTATGTTTTTAATGTATAAAATAAAGCACATAGAAGCATAAAGAAAGCCAATTACATTGAAATAGAGTTCTAGCTATGGGCCTTTGGAGGTCTGTAAGACAAGAAACCCAGATCTATAGATCGGTAGAAACAACATCAGTTGTTTCCAACTGGAGTTGGAAGGAGTTGTGTGGAGAGTGGGATAATTCCAAATACCAAATGCTGTAGAGAAGGGAGCAGATGAGGGCTGAAAAGATTTCATCGCAGATGCATTAGTAAATGTGTTAGCTCTTTCCTCCTCCAGGCATAACTGTGATTCATGGTGGAGTAAAGATGCTCAAGATGGAAAACTTCTTTGCTCAGTGCAGCTTCACCAATGGAGACCCGCATATGGTCCACAAACCTGTATCACTCAGGAGGCATAGACTTAGCTCACCCAAATATTCCAGAACACTTCCTTACTTCATCTGTCACTCTTGCTGAGGTCTCAGCCCCTAGCTGAGAAATGGTAGTGTTCCAACAGCTAGGTAGGTTTCCTGTTTTTCATGAGTTTCCATTAGGCTCTCTCCCAAGACTCTATTGCAAGAAATATCTACTTTGATCATATCACTTACCACACTAGTTTTATAATACATCCAATATCATCCTTTCAAGGATCTGATATCATCCTTTACAATAGTGCAATGGAAGAAAAAGCAGATTGTAACAGGAGAAGCAGAGGGAATAGAAGATTCAGTTCCCTGGCCTTATATCACATGGTGTCAGAATAGCTGCTCCTTCCATTTCTTCTGCACTAATTTCCTAGCATCTGTTTTCTCCCCTCGCTCCTTGAAGGTTTGAGCTCTTGTCTCATGGTCATCTTCTCCAGTATTACTCCTGTCACAGTGCTTGGTGATTTTAATATTCACAACAATGGTATTTTCTTTTTTTTTGCTTTTTTTGTTTTGTTTTGTTTTGTTTGGCAGCTGGCCGGGAGGATGGGGATCTGAACCTGTGACCTTGTTGTCATAAGGCTGTGCTCCAATCAACTGAACCAACCGGCCAGCCCCAACAATGGTATTTTCATACATGGCTTTTCACTGCCTTGACCTTATCGCTGCCAATGATCTTGTCCTGCACTTTCTATGCCATTTATTCCCACATAAATAACACCCTGCAACCTGTCACCATAACTGCAACCCCTCCATTAAAAACAGAAACATAGATCAATGGAACAGAACAGAAGAGTCCAGAAGTAAATCTGAGCACATACGGTCAACTAATTTTCTATGAAGGTACCAAGAGGACACAATAGAGAAAGGTACTAACCTCAGGTCTTCAATAAATGGTGCTGGAAAAACTGGATTTCCACATGCAAAACAATGAAATTGGACCCTGATTTTATACTGTACACAAAAGTCATCTCAAATTGAATAAAAGACCTAAATGCAAGACCTGAAACCCTAAAACTTCTAGAAGAGAACACAGGGGGAAAAACTTCTTGGCATTGGCCTTGGCAATGATTCTTTGAATGTCATACCCAGAGCTCAGCTACAAAAGCAAAGATAAATAAATAAATGGGACTACATCAGACTAAAAACCTTCTGCACAGCAAAGGAAACAATCAACAAAATGAAAAGGTTGGGAAAAAATATTTGTAAACCACATATCTTAATATCCAAAATTTATAAAGAACTCTTACAACTCAATAGCAGAAAAACAAACAAACTGATTAAAAAGGGGGCAAAGAACCCGAACAGACATTTCTCCAAAAAAGCTATAAAAAGAGCAAACAGATATATGAAAAGTTGTTCAACATCATTAATCATCAGGGAAATGCAAATTAAAACCACTATGAGATATCACTTCATACTTGTAAGTATGGCTATTAGCAAAAAGACAAGAGACAACAAATGTTGGCAGGGGTGTGGAGAAAAGAGAACCCTAATCCACTGTTGCTAGGAATGTAGATAGGTACAGTCATTATATAAAACAGTATGGAGGTTCCTAAAAGATTTTAAAATAGATCTACCATATGATTCAGCAATCCCCCTCCTGGGTATATACCCAAAGGAGATGAAATCACCGCCTCTTAAAGATATCTGCACTCTCATGTTCATTTCAGCATCATTTACATTAGCCAAGATAT
>NW_007730599.1:4826-9245 GCF_000696425.1 Galeopterus variegatus
GAGAACCCTAATCCACTGTTGCTAGGAATGTAGATAGGTACAGTCATTATATAAAACAGTATGGAGGTTCCTAAAAGATTTTAAAATAGATCTACCATATGATTCAGCAATCCCCCTCCTGGGTATATACCCAAAGGAGATGAAATCACCACCTCTTAAAGATATCTGCACTCTCATGTTCATTTCAGCATCATTTACATTAGCCAAGATATGGAAACAACCTAAATGTCCATCGACAGAAGAATGGATAAAAAAACATGGCATAGATAGATAGATGTGTGTGTGTGTGTGTGTGTGTGTGTGTGTATGTAATGAAATATTGCTTATCCTCAGGAAAAATAAAGGAGATTCTGCATTTGCCATAACATAGATGTATCTAGAGGACATTGTGCTGAATGAAATAAGACAGACCAAAAAAGAAAAACAATGTATGATCTTACTAACATGTGAAATACGAAAAAAAAAAATAAAGCTCAAAGACACTGAGATAGAGAATGAAACAGTGGTTACCATGGTTGCAGGGGGAGGAGGGAGAGATGAGGCGAGGTAGGACGAACGGTACAAAATAGAAGGTATATAGGATGAGCAAGGATAGAGCTCTGATCGACAACATAAAGACTAAAGTTAATAACATTGTATTAAGATTTTTGTTAGATAAGTAGATTTTAGCTGCTCTTCTCAAAAAAAGTAATTATGTGAGATGACAGATATGTTAATCTGCTTCACTACAGTAACCATTTTACTATCTATATGTATTCCATTACATCATGTTGTAAACCTCACATATACACAATAAAACTTAATTTTTAAAAGAGAGAAAATAATATAAAAAAGAAAATTACCAAAAGAACTGTATCGAGAAAATTTCTCAGAATAAAATAATATGTTTCCTTGTAGAAGAAGAAGAACACAGAAAAATCCTATATAATCAAGAATTAAAATGGCCTCTGACTTTTCTATTGCAACATTGGAAACTATAATACGAAGAAGATATTCCTTAAAAGTTATGAGAAAATTATTTTTAACCTAGTTTTCTATACCAAGCCAAATTATCAATCAAGTGTGAGGATAAAGACACTTTCATAGATGCAGGAGCTCAATATTTTACTTCCTGTGCATCATTTCTGAGGCAGCTCCTGCAGGTTGTGCCCCAATAACATAAAGAAATAAATCACGAAAGAAGAGAACACAAATCCAGAAAGCAAAAATGGAACAGGAGGGTGAGTCTACAGACTTGAGAGCATCCATTGCGTGCTGTAGTGTGTAGCAGATCCTGTCAATATCCTGTTAATATGACTAGGGCCCTATCACTTCCACACACTCTGAAAACTTCCAACTCCCCACCACTATCTGCTTCATTTTGCCCAGGCTTTTACCAGAACCATTGACAGCTACTCTGACCTTACAGAGAAGGCCAGGAATACCAGATAATTAACATCTCCCAGAAGCAGACCTCAGTTTCTATGAGTGATGGTAACTATTGCATCAATGCAGCAGCTCCCTTGCCTTTGGGTGGGATAACTCTCAGGGATGTGTTTGACACCTCTTCATAGTTGCCCCATGGGGTCAGGCTCTCCCACAGTGTAGGATTTCGTTGCCCACAGTGGCAGGAGGTACCTCTCGTTAGCTACCTTTCATCTCTTTCACTGTCCCACTCAAATACTTAAATATCCATAAAAACATCTTTGAACACATATAATAATCCTCTAAGGATATCTCGACATATATAACATGCTTGAAACATTAATTACTTAATTATCTAAAACTCGGTGAACTCAGGAGTGGGATTTTGCATGTAGAATATGATGTGATACAGTACAAAATAGAAATTAGGTTTCCATTCTACTCTCCAAAAAAAAGTTTCATTATAATGTAAATGAGCAGTGAAATACCTTGTTAAGGATATAAAATGAATTCTAATAGCTCTTAACAAAAACAATTAAAAAGGAATTAATGTTTTAAAAATTCATTATTTATTGATTGGAGACTTTTCTCAGTGAGAGGTGGTGGAAAGAGGAGAGAGAAGACGGTGTACTCACGTTTGCTGGTGGGAGAAGGTGAGTTTGAATTCTTGAGTGAGTGAAAGAGGAAGTACCAGATATTGATCCACAACTAACTCCAAAAAACTGGTCAATATCCTCTCCTCCAGTCACTACAACATTGGGAAAATATAAAGAGAATCACTGCAGGAAGCCACAGACAAAGTGGGCATTTTCTTTGGATTTCTTTTGCTTACAATTATAAAACTCCTGCTAACATGAGCCTGTGCAGGCAATCCAAGTTTTTTAATGGGATACATCTGCCCACCACCTCAGTAGGCAATGATCATTATTTTTCTCTATGTTTTACAATTTATTTTTAGTATATGTATAAAACATCCAGGCTCCTTTCCTTCCTCTCATTTAGTTCGTTAGTGAACAGCAGGCTGACTCAGATCCTCTCCTGTTACTACTTCTGGTAAGTCTTTTCTAGTCCTCTTAGGTGTACCTGCATTCTCAACAGTCTCGTCCACATCCCTAGATCACATTTTTGGTGAATAATGTGAAGATATAGTTATAATGCTCAGGCGTTTAAATAATGGGAGAGAAGAGGTGATCCTACTAAGAGAAAGTCTGAGGCACCCCGAGATTCATGATACATCCTCACGCCCTGCAACAAAAAGAGGGACTTAATGTTTGTTATAAAGAATTTTTGACTTATTAGTAAATTTTAATTAAGTTGTTTTGCAGGAAGTTTTAGCAAATATTTAATTTGTGAGAATTCAGATAACGAGAGATACCCGAATAGGCCCAGAGCCCAGTGGCACATGGAGCACTGAGCAGCTCACTCCAGAGAAGTGGAAGGAGATGTGTTCAGGGCAATGAGAAACACAGAGACCCAGGGATCTGATGGGGAAATGAGAGATCTGAGCAGGGAGAGAGTGATAGACTAGAACAGCACGTCAACTGGTAGGACCATACAGGAAAGGTGACTCTAGGGACTCTAGGGAGGCCATCTGTGCCCCACCCTTGTGCCCTTGGCCTACCCTGGAGACAGCCCCATAGGCACCCCTGGCTACCAGGGTCTCTGTGCCTGATGGGGATCCCCGTCCCCAGGGGCCTGCTCAGCCGACCCACAGTGTGGTCCCTTGTGCCTGGGAGTCAGTGCTGCTGGAGCAGGGAAGGGAGAGGTGGGTGAGGACGCCCGGTCCTCATCCTCAGGAGGACAACTCAGAGTCGAGTCCCACGTGCTCTCTGAGGCTGTCAGCACGACAGCCCCTGGCAGCAGGAGCACTGACCCTTCCGTAGTGCTCCCTCCTTAGCTTTCCTGCCGCCCCCGCCTCACAGTGCTGCCCACGTGCTCACAGTGTTTTCTGGGACCCCCCTCCCAAGAAGACGAGTCATTGTCTCAGGGGAAACCCAAAAGAAATATCAACCAGAAGCAGTTCCTAGTAGCTGGAGCAAGTAATGGCTTTTAAGATCGTGGACAGGTGGCTTCCATGATGAGTGGGCTCCTCCAACAGTTCCAGCCCCTCTGTTACATGTAAGTTCAGGGAAAGCTGCTGCACACCATTGCCTCCTTGCATGATGTTCAGGGAAATTCAACCAAAGAGGACGGTGTTCCCTGCAGGGTTTGTGTCCAGGCCGAGAAGAGACAGTCAGAGGAGCCGAGGTGTGAGTGAAAAGGAGACTTCAGAGGAAGCAGGAGTCGGAGGAAGTGATGACTGGAAGGAATAGAAGCCTCCAGAGCACCCCGAGATATAAGGGGACCAACAAGGGGTTTTTTTTCTCACACGTGGGACAGTTGCTCGAGCCATTTTAATTTAATAGCGAGGAAACTGGTCACCAAATCCAGGGGAAGACTTGGGAATACGAGGTGGCTGACCCGTGGGCTCCACGCTTATCGGCCACTCCAGTTCCTTCTGGGGTTGGAGCACGGAGATCAGACACAAATGCACGTCCCCTTCATGGAGGCGACAGTGAGATGTGCGTGAGTGAAAGAGGCAACGTGCTCAGGAGCTCAGAGGAGGGGGTGACTCCCTCAAACGGGGAGAAGGACAAGACTCCTGGGGAGTGTCGTCCTGTGATCTGAACCCTGAGGACCTGCGTGATCGCACAGGGTCCTGTGGAGTGCAGCAGGCCAGGGACTCATATGCTCTGACCCCAAGTTCAGACTTTTGCATCCCATACAGTAAAATAAATATATTAACGTATGCAATTGGTTTGTTTAGGACCCTCATTTCACAGAGTCCTAAAAGATATAACATGACAATTATGGAGGGGGTTATTGTCACAGCATGACCATACAGACAAAATAGTTTATAATACTTTTTTTTATTAGAAATGTCCACTATAGGGCCGGCCCAGTGGCGCACTGGATAAGTGCGCCGCTTGGGAAGTGCGGCGGCGCTCCCGCCCAAGGGTTCGGATCCCACATACA